>NW_027366540.1:0-70346 GCF_046119375.1 Phyllobates terribilis
ATTGTAAATGCACAAACAGTAATTTCTCCGCATTGCAAGGTGCAATTCTGAAATTTTTTGCTTTTTCCTGCTCCTCTTAGTATGATAAAGAAGATTCAAAGAGAGTGAGATGCCAGCTCCTTTCATTCAGTCAGTAGCTTCAAACATTTCTGGTATATGAATAACATGATGTTTTTCAATGGCAAAAATCAATGAATATTGTAAATGCACAAACAGTAATTTCTTCGCATTGCAAGGTGCAATTCTGAAATTTTTTGCTTTTTCCTGCTCCTCTTAGCATGATAAAGAAGATTCAAAGAGAGTGAGATGCCAGCTCCTTTCATTCAGTCAGTAGCTTCAAACATTTCTGGTATATGAATAACATGATGTTTTTTCAATGGCGGCAAAAATCAATGAATATTGTAAATGCACAAACAGTAATTTCTCCGCATTGCAAGGTGCAATTCTGAAATTTTTTGCTTTTCCTGCTCCTCTTAGCATGATAAAGAAGATTCAAAGAGAGTGAGATGCCAGCTCCTTTCATTCAGTCAGTAGCTTCAATCATTTCTGGACGTTTTTCAATGGCAAAAATCAATGAATATTGTAAATGCACAAACAGTAATTTCTCCGCATTGCAAGGTGCAATTCTGAAATTTTTTGCTTTTTCCTGCTCCTCTTAGCATGATAAAGAAGATTCAAAGAGAGTGAGATGCCAGCTCCTTTCATTCAGTCAGTAGCTTCAATCATTTCTGGACGTTTTTCAATGGCAAAAATCAATGAATATTGTAAATGCACAAACAGTAATTTCTCCGCATTGCAAGGTGCAATTCTGAAATTTTTTGCTTTTTCCTGCTCCTCTTAGTATGATAAAGAAGATTCAAAGAGAGTGAGATGCCAGCTCCTTTCATTCAGTCAGTAGCTTCAAACATTTCTGGTATATGAATAACATGATGTTTTTCAATGGCAAAAATCAATGAATATTGTAAATGCACAAACAGTAATTTCTCCGCATTGCAAGGTGCAATTCTGAAATTTTTTGCTTTTCCTGCTCCTCTTAGCATGATAAAGAAGATTCAAAGAGAGTGAGATGCCAGCTCCTTTCATTCAGTCAGTAGCTTCAATCATTTCTGGTATATGAATAACATGATGTTTTTCAATGGCAAAAATTAATGAATATTGTAAATGCACAAACAGTAATTTCTCCGCATTGCAAGGTGCAATTCTGAAATTTTTTGCTTTTTCCTGCTCCTCTTAGCATGATAAAGAAGATTCAAAGAGAGTGAGATGCCAGCTCCTTTCATTCAGTCAGTAGCTTCAATCATTTCTGGACGTTTTTCAATGGCAAAAATCAATGAATATTGTAAATGCACAAACAGTAATTTCTCCGCATTGAAGGTGCAATTCTGAAATTTTTTGCTTTTTCCTGCTCCTCTTAGTATGATAAAGAAGATTCAAAGAGAGTGAGATGCCAGCTCCTTTCATTCAGTCAGTAGCTTCAAACATTTCTGGTATATGAATAACATGATGTTTTTCAATGGCAAAAATCAATGAATATTGTAAATGCACAAACAGTAATTTCTCCGCATTGCAAGGTGCAATTCTGAAATTTTTTGCTTTTTCCTGCTCCTCTTAGCATGATAAAGAAGATTCAAAGAGAGTGAGATGCCAGCTCCTTTCATTCAGTCAGTAGCTTCAATCATTTCTGGACGTTTTTCAATGGCAAAAATCAATGAATATTGTAAATGCACAAACAGTAATTTCTCCGCATTGCAAGGTGCAATTCTGAAATTTTTTGCTTTTTCCTGCTCCTCTTAGTATGATAAAGAAGATTCAAAGAGAGTGAGATGCCAGCTCCTTTCATTCAGTCAGTAGCTTCAAACATTTCTGGTATATGAATAACATGATGTTTTTCAATGGCAAAAATCAATGAATATTGTAAATGCACAAACAGTAATTTCTCCGCATTGCAAGGTGCAATTCTGAAATTTTTTGCTTTTTCCTGCTCCTCTTAGCATGATAAAGAAGATTCAAAGAGAGTGAGATGCCAGCTCCTTTCATTCAGTCAGTAGCTTCAATCATTTCTGGTATATGAATAACATGATGTTTTTCAATGGCAAAAATTAATGAATATTGTAAATGCACAAACAGTAATTTCTCCGCATTGCAAGGTGCAATTCTGAAATTTTTTGCTTTTTCCTGCTCCTCTTAGCATGATAAAGAAGATTCAAAGAGAGTGAGATGCCAGCTCCTTTCATTCAGTCAGTAGCTTCAAGCATTTCTGGACGTTTTTCAATGGCAAAAATCAATGAATATTGTAAATGCACAAACAGTAATTTCTCCGCATTGAAGGTGCAATTCTGAAATTTTTTGCTTTTTCCTGCTCCTCTTAGCATGATAAAGAAGATTCAAAGAGAGTGAGATGCCAGCTCCTTTCATTCAGTCAGTAGCTTCAAACATTTCTGGTATATGAATAACATGATGTTTTTCAATGGCAAAAATCAATGAATATTGTAAATGCACAAACAGTAATTTCTCCGCATTGCAAGGTGCAATTCTGAAATTTTTTGCTTTTTCCTGCTCCTCTTAGCATGATAAAGAAGATTCAAAGAGAGTGAGATGAGAGCTCCTTTCATTCAGTCAGTAGCTTCAATCATTTCTGGACGTTTTTCAATGGCAAAAATCAATGAATATTGTAAATGCACAAACAGTAATTTCTCCGCATTGCAAGGTGCAATTCTGAAATTTTTTGCTTTTTCCTGCTCCTCTTAGCATGATAAAGAAGATTCAAAGAGAGTGAGATGCCAGCTCCTTTCATTCAGTCAGTAGCTTCAATCATTTCTGGACGTTTTTCAATGGCAAAAATCAATGAATATTGTAAATGCACAAACAGTAATTTCTCCGCATTGCAAGGTGCAATTCTGAAATTTTTTGCTTTTTCCTGCTCCTCTTAGCATGATAAAGAAGATTCAAAGAGAGTGAGATGCCAGCTCCTTTCATTCAGTCAGTAGCTTCAATCATTTCTGGTATATGAATAACATGATGTTTTTCAATGGCAAAAATCAATGAATATTGTAAATGCACAAACAGTAATTTCTCCGCATTGCAAGGTGCAATTCTGAAATTTTTTGCTTTTTCCTGCTCCTCTTAGCATGATAAAGAAGATTCAAAGAGAGTGAGATGCCAGCTCCTTTCATTCAGTCAGTAGCTTCAATCATTTCTGGACGTTTTTCAATGGCAAAAATCAATGAATATTGTAAATGCACAAACAGTAATTTCTCCGCATTGCAAGGTGCAATTCTGAAATTTTTTGCTTTTTCCTGCTCCTCTTAGCATGGTAAAGAAGACTCAAAGAGAGTGAGATGCCAGCTCCTTTCATTCAGTCAGTAGCTTCAATCATTTCTGGACGTTTTTCAACGGCAAAAATCAATGAATATTGTAGATGCACAAACAGTAATTTCTCCGCATTGCAAGGTGCAATTCTGAAATTTTTTGCTTTTTCCTGCTCCTCTTAGCATGATAAAGAAGATTCAAAGAGACTGAGATGCCAGCTCCTTTCATTCAGTCAGTAGCTTCAATCATTTCTGGACGTTTTTCAATGGCAAAAATCAATGAATATTGTAAATGCACAAACAGTAATTTCTCCGCATTGCAAGGTGCAATTCTGAAATTTTTTGCTTTTTCCTGCTCCTCTTAGCATGATAAAGAAGATTCAAAGAGAGTGAGATGCCAGCTCCTTTCATTCAGTCAGTAGCTTCAATCATTTCTGGATGTTTTTCAATGGCAAAAATCAATGAATATTGTAAATGCACAAACAGTAATTTCTCCGCATTGCAAGGTGCAATTCTGAAATTTTTTGCTTTTTCCTGCTCCTCTTAGCATGATAAAGAAGATTCAAAGAGAGTGAGATGCCAGCTCCTTTCATTCAGTCAGTAGCTTCAATCATTTCTGGACGTTTTTCAATGGCAAAAATCAATGAATATTGTAAATGCACAAACAGTAATTTCTCCGCATTGCAAGGTGCAATTCTGAAATTTTTTGCTTTTTCCTGCTCCTCTTAGCATGATAAAGAAGATTCAAAGAGAGTGAGATGCCAGCTCCTTTCATTCAGTCAGTAGCATCAAACATTTCTGGTATATGAATAACATGATGTTTTTCAATGGCAAAAATCAATGAATATTGTAAATGCACAAACAGTAATTTCTTCGCATTGCAAGGTGCAATTCTGAAATTTTTTGCTTTTTCCTGCTCCTCTTAGCATGATAAAGAAGATTCAAAGAGAGTGAGATGCCAGCTCCTTTCATTCAGTCAGTAGCTTCAAACATTTCTGGTATATGAATAACATGATGTTTTTCAATGGCGGCAAAAATCAATGAATATTGTAAATGCACAAACAGTAATTTCTCCGCATTGCAAGGTGCAATTCTGAATTTTTTTGCTTTTTCCTGCTCCTCTTAGCATGATAAAGAAGATTCAAAGAGAGTGAGATGCCAGCTCCTTTCATTCAGTCAGTAGCTTCAATCATTTCTGGACGTTTTTCAATGGCAAAAATCAATGAATATTGTAAATGCACAAACAGTAATTTCTCCGCATTGCAAGGTGCAATTCTGAAATTTTTTGCTTTTTCCTGCTCCTCTTAGCATGATAAAGAAGATTCAAAGAGAGTGAGATGCCAGCTCCTTTCATTCAGTCAGTAGCTTCAATCATTTCTGGACGTTTTTCAATGGCAAAAATCAATGAATATTGTAAATGCACAAACAGTAATTTCTCCGCATTGCAAGGTGCAATTCTGAAATTTTTTGCTTTTTCCTGCTCCTCTTAGTATGATAAAGAAGATTCAAAGAGAGTGAGATGCCAGCTCCTTTCATTCAGTCAGTAGCTTCAAACATTTCTGGTATATGAATAACATGATGTTTTTCAATGGCAAAAATCAATGAATATTGTAAATGCACAAACAGTAATTTCTCCGCATTGCAAGGTGCAATTCTGAAATTTTTTGCTTTTTCCTGCTCCTCTTAGCATGATAAAGAAGATTCAAAGAGAGTGAGATGCCAGCTCCTTTCATTCAGTCAGTAGCTTCAATCATTTCTGGACGTTTTTCAATGGCAAAAATCAATGAATATTGTAAATGCACAAACAGTAATTTCTCCGCATTGCAAGGTGCAATTCTGAAATTTTTTGCTTTTTCCTGCTCCTCTTAGTATGATAAAGAAGATTCAAAGAGAGTGAGATGCCAGCTCCTTTCATTCAGTCAGTAGCTTCAAACATTTCTGGTATATGAATAACATGATGTTTTTCAATGGCAAAAATCAATGAATATTGTAAATGCACAAACAGTAATTTCTCCGCATTGCAAGGTGCAATTCTGAAATTTTTTGCTTTTTCCTGCTCCTCTTAGCATGATAAAGAAGATTCAAAGAGAGTGAGATGCCAGCTCCTTTCATTCAGTCAGTAGCTTCAATCATTTCTGGTATATGAATAACATGATGTTTTTCAATGGCAAAAATTAATGAATATTGTAAATGCACAAACAGTAATTTCTCCGCATTGCAAGGTGCAATTCTGAAATTTTTTGCTTTTTCCTGCTCCTCTTAGCATGATAAAGAAGATTCAAAGAGAGTGAGATGCCAGCTCCTTTCATTCAGTCAGTAGCTTCAAGCATTTCTGGACGTTTTTCAATGGCAAAAATCAATGAATATTGTAAATGCACAAACAGTAATTTCTCCGCATTGAAGGTGCAATTCTGAAATTTTTTGCTTTTTCCTGCTCCTCTTAGCATGATAAAGAAGATTCAAAGAGAGTGAGATGCCAGCTCCTTTCATTCAGTCAGTAGCTTCAAACATTTCTGGTATATGAATAACATGATGTTTTTCAATGGCAAAAATCAATGAATATTGTAAATGCACAAACAGTAATTTCTCCGCATTGCAAGGTGCAATTCTGAAATTTTTTGCTTTTTCCTGCTCCTCTTAGCATGATAAAGAAGATTCAAAGAGAGTGAGATGAGAGCTCCTTTCATTCAGTCAGTAGCTTCAATCATTTCTGGACGTTTTTCAATGGCAAAAATCAATGAATATTGTAAATGCACAAACAGTAATTTCTCCGCATTGCAAGGTGCAATTCTGAAATTTTTTGCTTTTTCCTGCTCCTCTTAGCATGATAAAGAAGATTCAAAGAGAGTGAGATGCCAGCTCCTTTCATTCAGTCAGTAGCTTCAATCATTTCTGGACGTTTTTCAATGGCAAAAATCAATGAATATTGTAAATGCACAAACAGTAATTTCTCCGCATTGCAAGGTGCAATTCTGAAATTTTTTGCTTTTTCCTGCTCCTCTTAGCATGATAAAGAAGATTCAAAGAGAGTGAGATGCCAGCTCCTTTCATTCAGTCAGTAGCTTCAATCATTTCTGGTATATGAATAACATGATGTTTTTCAATGGCAAAAATCAATGAATATTGTAAATGCACAAACAGTAATTTCTCCGCATTGCAAGGTGCAATTCTGAAATTTTTTGCTTTTTCCTGCTCCTCTTAGCATGATAAAGAAGATTCAAAGAGAGTGAGATGCCAGCTCCTTTCATTCAGTCAGTAGCTTCAATCATTTCTGGACGTTTTTCAATGGCAAAAATCAATGAATATTGTAAATGCACAAACAGTAATTTCTCCGCATTGCAAGGTGCAATTCTGAAATTTTTTGCTTTTTCCTGCTCCTCTTAGCATGATAAAGAAGATTCAAAGAGAGTGAGATGCCAGCTCCTTTCATTCAGTCAGTAGCTTCAATCATTTCTGGACGTTTTTCAATGGCAAAAATCAATGAATATTGTAAATGCACAAACAGTAATTTCTCCGCATTGCAAGGTGCAATTCTGAAATTTTTTGCTTTTTCCTGCTCCTCTTAGTATGATAAAGAAGATTCAAAGAGAGTGAGATGCCAGCTCCTTTCATTCAGTCAGTAGCTTCAAACATTTCTGGTATATGAATAACATGATGTTTTTCAATGGCAAAAATCAATGAATATTGTAAATGCACAAACAGTAATTTCTCCGCATTGCAAGGTGCAATTCTGAAATTTTTTGCTTTTTCCTGCTCCTCTTAGCATGATAAAGAAGATTCAAAGAGAGTGAGATGCCAGCTCCTTTCATTCAGTCAGTAGCTTCAATCATTTCTGGACGTTTTTCAATGGCAAAAATCAATGAATATTGTAAATGCACAAACAGTAATTTCTCCGCATTGCAAGGTGCAATTCTGAAATTTTTTGCTTTTTCCTGCTCCTCTTAGTATGATAAAGAAGATTCAAAGAGAGTGAGATGCCAGCTCCTTTCATTCAGTCAGTAGCTTCAAACATTTCTGGTATATGAATAACATGATGTTTTTCAATGGCAAAAATCAATGAATATTGTAAATGCACAAACAGTAATTTCTCCGCATTGCAAGGTGCAATTCTGAAATTTTTTGCTTTTTCCTGCTCCTCTTAGCATGATAAAGAAGATTCAAAGAGAGTGAGATGCCAGCTCCTTTCATTCAGTCAGTAGCTTCAATCATTTCTGGTATATGAATAACATGATGTTTTTCAATGGCAAAAATTAATGAATATTGTAAATGCACAAACAGTAATTTCTCCGCATTGCAAGGTGCAATTCTGAAATTTTTTGCTTTTTCCTGCTCCTCTTAGCATGATAAAGAAGATTCAAAGAGAGTGAGATGCCAGCTCCTTTCATTCAGTCAGTAGCTTCAAGCATTTCTGGACGTTTTTCAATGGCAAAAATCAATGAATATTGTAAATGCACAAACAGTAATTTCTCCGCATTGAAGGTGCAATTCTGAAATTTTTTGCTTTTTCCTGCTCCTCTTAGCATGATAAAGAAGATTCAAAGAGAGTGAGATGCCAGCTCCTTTCATTCAGTCAGTAGCTTCAAACATTTCTGGTATATGAATAACATGATGTTTTTCAATGGCAAAAATCAATGAATATTGTAAATGCACAAACAGTAATTTCTCCGCATTGCAAGGTGCAATTCTGAAATTTTTTGCTTTTTCCTGCTCCTCTTAGCATGATAAAGAAGATTCAAAGAGAGTGAGATGAGAGCTCCTTTCATTCAGTCAGTAGCTTCAATCATTTCTGGACGTTTTTCAATGGCAAAAATCAATGAATATTGTAAATGCACAAACAGTAATTTCTCCGCATTGCAAGGTGCAATTCTGAAATTTTTTGCTTTTTCCTGCTCCTCTTAGCATGATAAAGAAGATTCAAAGAGAGTGAGATGCCAGCTCCTTTCATTCAGTCAGTAGCTTCAATCATTTCTGGACGTTTTTCAATGGCAAAAATCAATGAATATTGTAAATGCACAAACAGTAATTTCTCCGCATTGCAAGGTGCAATTCTGAAATTTTTTGCTTTTTCCTGCTCCTCTTAGCATGATAAAGAAGATTCAAAGAGAGTGAGATGCCAGCTCCTTTCATTCAGTCAGTAGCTTCAATCATTTCTGGTATATGAATAACATGATGTTTTTCAATGGCAAAAATCAATGAATATTGTAAATGCACAAACAGTAATTTCTCCGCATTGCAAGGTGCAATTCTGAAATTTTTTGCTTTTTCCTGCTCCTCTTAGCATGATAAAGAAGATTCAAAGAGAGTGAGATGCCAGCTCCTTTCATTCAGTCAGTAGCTTCAATCATTTCTGGACGTTTTTCAATGGCAAAAATCAATGAATATTGTAAATGCACAAACAGTAATTTCTCCGCATTGCAAGGTGCAATTCTGAAATTTTTTGCTTTTTCCTGCTCCTCTTAGCATGGTAAAGAAGACTCAAAGAGAGTGAGATGCCAGCTCCTTTCATTCAGTCAGTAGCTTCAATCATTTCTGGACGTTTTTCAACGGCAAAAATCAATGAATATTGTAGATGCACAAACAGTAATTTCTCCGCATTGCAAGGTGCAATTCTGAAATTTTTTGCTTTTTCCTGCTCCTCTTAGCATGATAAAGAAGATTCAAAGAGACTGAGATGCCAGCTCCTTTCATTCAGTCAGTAGCTTCAATCATTTCTGGACGTTTTTCAATGGCAAAAATCAATGAATATTGTAAATGCACAAACAGTAATTTCTCCGCATTGCAAGGTGCAATTCTGAAATTTTTTGCTTTTTCCTGCTCCTCTTAGCATGATAAAGAAGATTCAAAGAGAGTGAGATGCCAGCTCCTTTCATTCAGTCAGTAGCTTCAATCATTTCTGGATGTTTTTCAATGGCAAAAATCAATGAATATTGTAAATGCACAAACAGTAATTTCTCCGCATTGCAAGGTGCAATTCTGAAATTTTTTGCTTTTTCCTGCTCCTCTTAGCATGATAAAGAAGATTCAAAGAGAGTGAGATGCCAGCTCCTTTCATTCAGTCAGTAGCTTCAATCATTTCTGGACGTTTTTCAATGGCAAAAATCAATGAATATTGTAAATGCACAAACAGTAATTTCTCCGCATTGCAAGGTGCAATTCTGAAATTTTTTGCTTTTTCCTGCTCCTCTTAGCATGATAAAGAAGATTCAAAGAGAGTGAGATGCCAGCTCCTTTCATTCAGTCAGTAGCATCAAACATTTCTGGTATATGAATAACATGATGTTTTTCAATGGCAAAAATCAATGAATATTGTAAATGCACAAACAGTAATTTCTTCGCATTGCAAGGTGCAATTCTGAAATTTTTTGCTTTTTCCTGCTCCTCTTAGCATGATAAAGAAGATTCAAAGAGAGTGAGATGCCAGCTCCTTTCATTCAGTCAGTAGCTTCAAACATTTCTGGTATATGAATAACATGATGTTTTTCAATGGCGGCAAAAATCAATGAATATTGTAAATGCACAAACAGTAATTTCTCCGCATTGCAAGGTGCAATTCTGAAATTTTTTGCTTTTTCCTGCTCCTCTTAGCATGATAAAGAAGATTCAAAGAGAGTGAGATGCCAGCTCCTTTCATTCAGTCAGTAGCTTCAATCATTTCTGGACGTTTTTCAATGGCAAAAATCAATGAATATTGTAAATGCACAAACAGTAATTTCTCCGCATTGCAAGGTGCAATTCTGAAATTTTTTGCTTTTTCCTGCTCCTCTTAGCATGATAAAGAAGATTCAAAGAGAGTGAGATGCCAGCTCCTTTCATTCAGTCAGTAGCTTCAATCATTTCTGGACGTTTTTCAATGGCAAAAATCAATGAATATTGTAAATGCACAAACAGTAATTTCTCCGCATTGCAAGGTGCAATTCTGAAATTTTTTGCTTTTTCCTGCTCCTCTTAGTATGATAAAGAAGATTCAAAGAGAGTGAGATGCCAGCTCCTTTCATTCAGTCAGTAGCTTCAAACATTTCTGGTATATGAATAACATGATGTTTTTCAATGGCAAAAATCAATGAATATTGTAAATGCACAAACAGTAATTTCTCCGCATTGCAAGGTGCAATTCTGAAATTTTTTGCTTTTTCCTGCTCCTCTTAGCATGATAAAGAAGATTCAAAGAGAGTGAGATGCCAGCTCCTTTCATTCAGTCAGTAGCTTCAATCATTTCTGGATGTTTTTCAATGGCAAAAATCAATGAATATTGTAAATGCACAAACAGTAATTTCTCCGCATTGCAAGGTGCAATTCTGAAATTTTTTGCTTTTTCCTGCTCCTCTTAGCATGATAAAGAAGATTCAAAGAGAGTGAGATGCCAGCTCCTTTCATTCAGTCAGTAGCTTCAAACATTTCTGGTATATGAATAACATGATGTTTTTCAATGGCAAAAATCAATGAATATTGTAAATGCACAAACAGTAATTTCTCCGCATTGCAAGGTGCAAGTCTGAAATTTTTTTGCTTTTTCCTGCTCCTCTTAGCATGATAAAGAAGATTCAAAGAGAGTGAGATGCCAGCTACTTTCATTCAGTCAGTAGCTTCAATCATTTCTGGACGTTTTTCAATGGTAAAAATCAATGAATATTGTAAATGCACAAACAGTAATTTCTCCACATTGCAAGGTGCAATTCTGAAATTTTTTGCTTTTTCCTGCTCCTCTTAGCATGATAAAGAAGATTCAAAGAGAGTGAGATGCCAGCTCCTTTCATTCAGTCAGTAGCTTCAAACATTTCTGGTATATGAATAACATGATGTTTTTCAATGGCAAAAATCAATGAATATTGTAAATGCACAAACAGTAATTTCTCCACATTGCAAGGTGCAATTCTGAAATTTTTTGCTTTTTCCTGCTCCTCTTAGCATGATAAAGAAGATTCAAAGAGAGTGAGATGCCAGCTCCTTTCATTCAGTCAGTAGCTTCAAACATTTCTGGTATATGAATAACATGATGTTTTTCAATGGCAAAAATCAATGAATATTGTAAATGCACAAACAGTAATTTCTCCGCATTGCAAGGTGCAATTCTGAAATTTTTTGCTTTTTCCTGCTCCTCTTAGCATGATAAAGAAGATTCAAAGAGAGTGAGATGCCAGCTCCTTTCATTCAGTCAGTAGCTTCAATCATTTCTGGACGTTTTTCAATGGCAAAAATCAATGAATATTGTAAATGCACAAACAGTAATTTCTCCGCATTGCAAGGTGCAATTCTGAAATTTTTTGCTTTTTCCTGCTCCTCTTAGCATGATAAAGAAGATTCAAAGAGAGTGAGATGTCAGCTCCTTTCATTCAGTCAGTAGCTTCAAACATTTCTGGTATATGAATAACATGATGTTTTTCAATGGCTAAAATCAATGAATATTGTAAATGCACAAACAGTAATTTCTCCGCATTGCAAGGTGCAATTCTGAAATTTTTTGCTTTTTCCTGCTCCTCTTAGCATGATAAAGAAGATTCAAAGAGAGTGAGATGCCAGCTCCTTTCATTCAGTCAGTAGCTTCAATCATTTCTGGACGTTTTTCAATGGCAAAAATCAATGAATATTGTAAATGCACAAACAGTAATTTCTCCGCATTGCAAGGTGCAATTCTGAAATTTTTTGCTTTTTCCTGCTCCTCTTAGCATGATAAAGAAGATTCAAAGAGAGTGAGATGCCAGCTCCTTTCATTCAGTCAGTAGCTTCAATCATTTCTGGACGTTTTTCAATGGCAAAAATCAATGAATATTGTAAATGCACAAACAGTAATTTCTCCGCATTGCAAGGTGCAATTCTGAAATTTTTTGCTTTTTCCTGCTCCTCTTAGCATGATAAAGAAGATTCAAAGAGAGTGAGATGCCAGCTCCTTTCATTCAGTCAGTAGCTTCAAACATTTCTGGAATATGAATAACATGATGTTTTTCAATGGCAAAAATCAATGAATATTGTAAATGCACAAACAGTAATTTCTCCGCATTGCAAGGTGCAAGTCTGAAATTTTTTGCTTTTTCCTGCTCCTCTTAGCATGATAAAGAAGATTCAAAGAGAGTGAGATGCCAGCTACTTTCATTCAGTCAGTAGCTTCAATCATTTCTGGACGTTTTTCAATGGTAAAAATCAATGAATATTGTAAATGCACAAACAGTAATTTCTCCACATTGCAATGTGCAATTCTAAAATTTTTTGCTTTTTCCTGCTCCTCTTAGCATGATAAAGAAGATTCAAAGAGAGTGAGATGCCAGCTCCTTTCATTCAGTCAGTAGCTTCAAACATTTCTGGTATATGAATAACATGATGTTTTTCAATGGCAAAAATCAATGAATATTGTAAATGCACAAACAGTAATTTCTCCGCATTGCAAGGTGCAATTCTGAAATTTTTTGCTTTTTCCTGCTCCTCTTAGCATGATAAAGAAGATTCAAAGAGAGTGAGATGCCAACTCCTTTCATTCAGTCAGTAGCTTCAAACATTTCTGGTATATGAATAACATGATGTTTTTCAATGGCAAAAATCAATGAATATTGTAAATGCACAAACAGTAATTTCTCCGCATTGCAAGGTGCAATTCTGAAATTTTTTGCTTTTTCCTGCTCCTCTTAGCATGATAGAGAAGATTCAAAGAGAGTGAGGTGCCAGCTCCTTTCATTCAGTCAGTAGCTTCAAACATTTCTGGTATATGAATAACATGTTTTTCAATGGCAAAAATCAATGAATATTGTAAATGCACAAACAGTAATTTCTCCGCATTGCAAGGTGCAATTCTGAAATTTTTTGCTTTTTCCTGCTCCTCTTAGCATGATAAAGAAGATTCAAAGAGAGTGAGATGCCAGCTCCTTTCATTCAATCAGTAGCTTCAATCATTTCTGGACGTTTTTCAATGGCAAAAATCAATGAATATTGTAAATGCACAAACAGTAATTTCTCCGCATTGCAAGGTGCAATTCTGAAATTTTTTGCTTTTTCCTGCTCCTCTTAGCATGATAAAGAAGATTCAAAGAGAGTGAGATGCCAGATCCTTTCATTCAGTCAGTAGCTTCAATCATTTCTGGACGTTTTTCAATGGCAAAAATCAATGAATATTGTAAATGCACAAACAGTAATTTCTCCGCATTGCAAGGTGCAATTCTGAAATTTTTTGCTTTTTCCTGCTCCTCTTAGCATGATAAAGAAGATTCAAAGAGAGTGAGATGCCAGCTCCTTTGATTCAGTCAGTAGCTTCAAACATTTCTGGTATATGAATAACATGATGTTTTTCAATGGCAAAAATCAATGAATATTGTAAATGCACAAACAGTAATTTCTCCACATTGCAAGGTGCAATTCTGAAATTTTTTGCTTTTTCCTGCTCCTCTTAGCATGATAAAGAAGATTCAAAGAGAGTGAGATGCCAGCTCCTTTCATTCAGTCAGTAGCTTCAAACATTTCTGGTATATGAATAACATGATGTTTTTCAATGGCAAAAATCAATGAATATTGTAAATGCACAAACAGTAATTTCTCCGCATTGCAAGGTGCAATTCTGAAATTTTTTGCTTTTTCCTGCTCCTCTTAGCATGATAAAGAAGATTCAAAGAGAGTGAGATGCCAGCTCCTTTCATTCAGTCAGTAGCTTCAATCATTTCTGGACGTTTTTCAATGGCAAAAATCAATGAATATTGTAAATGCACAAACAGTAATTTCTCCGCATTGCAAGGTGCAATTCTGAAATTTTTTGCTTTTTCCTGCTCCTCTTAGCATGATAAAGAAGATTCAAAGAGAGTGAGATGCCAGCTCCTTTCATTCAGTCAGTAGCTTCAAACATTTCTGGAATATGAATAACATGATGTTTTTCAATGGCAAAAATCAATGAATATTGTAAATGCACAAACAGTAATTTCTCCGCATTGCAAGGTGCAAGTCTGAAATTTTTTGCTTTTTCCTGCTCCTCTTAGCATGATAAAGAAGATTCAAAGAGAGTGAGATGCCAGCTACTTTCATTCAGTCAGTAGCTTCAATCATTTCTGGACGTTTTTCAATGGTAAAAATCAATGAATATTGTAAATGCACAAACAGTAATTTCTCCACATTGCAATGTGCAATTCTAAAATTTTTTGCTTTTTCCTGCTCCTCTTAGCATGATAAAGAAGATTCAAAGAGAGTGAGATGCCAGCTCCTTTCATTCAGTCAGTAGCTTCAAACATTTCTGGTATATGAATAACATGATGTTTTTCAATGGCAAAAATCAATGAATATTGTAAATGCACAAACAGTAATTTCTCCGCATTGCAAGGTGCAATTCTGAAATTTTTTGCTTTTTCCTGCTCCTCTTAGCATGATAAAGAAGATTCAAAGAGAGTGAGATGCCAACTCCTTTCATTCAGTCAGTAGCTTCAAACATTTCTGGTATATGAATAACATGATGTTTTTCAATGGCAAAAATCAATGAATATTGTAAATGCACAAACAGTAATTTCTCCGCATTGCAAGGTGCAATTCTGAAATTTTTTGCTTTTTCCTGCTCCTCTTAGCATGATAGAGAAGATTCAAAGAGAGTGAGGTGCCAGCTCCTTTCATTCAGTCAGTAGCTTCAAACATTTCTGGTATATGAATAACATGTTTTTCAATGGCAAAAATCAATGAATATTGTAAATGCACAAACAGTAATTTCTCCGCATTGCAAGGTGCAATTCTGAAATTTTTTGCTTTTTCCTGCTCCTCTTAGCATGATAAAGAAGATTCAAAGAGAGTGAGATGCCAGCTCCTTTCATTCAATCAGTAGCTTCAATCATTTCTGGACGTTTTTCAATGGCAAAAATCAATGAATATTGTAAATGCACAAACAGTAATTTCTCCGCATTGCAAGGTGCAATTCTGAAATTTTTTGCTTTTTCCTGCTCCTCTTAGCATGATAAAGAAGATTCAAAGAGAGTGAGATGCCAGATCCTTTCATTCAGTCAGTAGCTTCAATCATTTCTGGACGTTTTTCAATGGCAAAAATCAATGAATATTGTAAATGCACAAACAGTAATTTCTCCGCATTGCAAGGTGCAATTCTGAAATTTTTTGCTTTTTCCTGCTCCTCTTAGCATGATAAAGAAGATTCAAAGAGAGTGAGATGCCAGCTCCTTTGATTCAGTCAGTAGCTTCAAACATTTCTGGTATATGAATAACATGATGTTTTTCAATGGCAAAAATCAATGAATATTGTAAATGCACAAACAGTAATTTCTCCACATTGCAAGGTGCAATTCTGAAATTTTTTGCTTTTTCCTGCTCCTCTTAGCATGATAAAGAAGATTCAAAGAGAGTGAGATGCCAGCTCCTTTCATTCAGTCAGTAGCTTCAAACATTTCTGGTATATGAATAACATGATGTTTTTCAATGGCAAAAATCAATGAATATTGTAAATGCACAAACAGTAATTTCTCCGCATTGCAAGGTGCAATTCTGAATTTTTTTGCTTTTTCCTGCTCCTCTTAGCATGATAAAGAAGATTCAAAGAGAGTGAGATGCCAGCTCCTTTCATTCAGTCAGTAGCTTCAATCATTTCTGGACGTTTTTCAATGGCAAAAATCAATGAATATTGTAAATGCACAAACAGTAATTTCTCCGCATTGCAAGGTGCAATTCTGAAATTTTTTGCTTTTTCCTGCTCCTCTTAGCATGATAAAGAAGATTCAAAGAGAGTGAGATGTCAGCTCCTTTCATTCAGTCAGTAGCTTCAAACATTTCTGGTATATGAATAACATGATGTTTTTCAATGGCTAAAATCAATGAATATTGTAAATGCACAAACAGTAATTTCTCCGCATTGCAAGGTGCAATTCTGAAATTTTTTGCTTTTTCCTGCTCCTCTTAGCATGATAAAGAAGATTCAAAGAGAGTGAGATGCCAGCTCCTTTCATTCAGTCAGTAGCTTCAATCATTTCTGGACGTTTTTCAATGGCAAAAATCAATGAATATTGTAAATGCACAAACAGTAATTTCTCCGCATTGCAAGGTGCAATTCTGAAATTTTTTGCTTTTTCCTGCTCCTCTTAGCATGATAAAGAAGATTCAAAGAGAGTGAGATGCCAGCTCCTTTCATTCAGTCAGTAGCTTCAATCATTTCTGGACGTTTTTCAATGGCAAAAATCAATGAATATTGTAAATGCACAAACAGTAATTTCTCCGCATTGCAAGGTGCAATTCTGAAATTTTTTGCTTTTTCCTGCTCCTCTTAGCATGATAAAGAAGATTCAAAGAGAGTGAGATGCCAGCTCCTTTCATTCAGTCAGTAGCTTCAAACATTTCTGGAATATGAATAACATGATGTTTTTCAATGGCAAAAATCAATGAATATTGTAAATGCACAAACAGTAATTTCTCCGCATTGCAAGGTGCAAGTCTGAAATTTTTTGCTTTTTCCTGCTCCTCTTAGCATGATAAAGAAGATTCAAAGAGAGTGAGATGCCAGCTACTTTCATTCAGTCAGTAGCTTCAATCATTTCTGGACGTTTTTCAATGGTAAAAATCAATGAATATTGTAAATGCACAAACAGTAATTTCTCCACATTGCAATGTGCAATTCTAAAATTTTTTGCTTTTTCCTGCTCCTCTTAGCATGATAAAGAAGATTCAAAGAGAGTGAGATGCCAGCTCCTTTCATTCAGTCAGTAGCTTCAAACATTTCTGGTATATGAATAACATGATGTTTTTCAATGGCAAAAATCAATGAATATTGTAAATGCACAAACAGTAATTTCTCCGCATTGCAAGGTGCAATTCTGAAATTTTTTGCTTTTTCCTGCTCCTCTTAGCATGATAGAGAAGATTCAAAGAGAGTGAGGTGCCAGCTCCTTTCATTCAGTCAGTAGCTTCAAACATTTCTGGTATATGAATAACATGTTTTTCAATGGCAAAAATCAATGAATATTGTAAATGCACAAACAGTAATTTCTCCGCATTGCAAGGTGCAATTCTGAAATTTTTTGCTTTTTCCTGCTCCTCTTAGCATGATAAAGAAGATTCAAAGAGAGTGAGATGCCAGCTCCTTTCATTCAATCAGTAGCTTCAATCATTTCTGGACGTTTTTCAATGGCAAAAATCAATGAATATTGTAAATGCACAAACAGTAATTTCTCCGCATTGCAAGGTGCAATTCTGAAATTTTTTGCTTTTTCCTGCTCCTCTTAGCATGATAAAGAAGATTCAAAGAGAGTGAGATGCCAGATCCTTTCATTCAGTCAGTAGCTTCAATCATTTCTGGACGTTTTTCAATGGCAAAAATCAATGAATATTGTAAATGCACAAACAGTAATTTCTCCGCATTGCAAGGTGCAATTCTGAAATTTTTTGCTTTTTCCTGCTCCTCTTAGCATGATAAAGAAGATTCGAAGAGAGTGAGATGCCAGCTCCTTTGATTCAGTCAGTAGCTTCAAACATTTCTGGTATATGAATAACATGATGTTTTTCAATGGCAAAAATCAATGAATATTGTAAATGCACAAACAGTAATTTCTCCGCATTGCAAGGTGCAAGTCTGAAATTTTTTGCTTTTTCCTGCTCCTCTTAGCATGATAAAGAAGATTCAAAGAGAGTGAGATGCCAGCTACTTTCATTCAGTCAGTAGCTTCAATCATTTCTGGACGTTTTTCAATGGTAAAAATCAATGAATATTGTAAATGCACAAACAGTAATTTCTCCACATTGCAAGGTGCAATTCTGAAATTTTTTGCTTTTTCCTGCTCCTCTTAGCATGATAAAGAAGATTCAAAGAGAGTGAGATGCCAGCTCCTTTCATTCAGTCAGTAGCTTCAAACATTTCTGGTATATGAATAACATGATGTTTTTCAATGGCAAAAATCAATGAATATTGTAAATGCACAAACAGTAATTTCTCCGCATTGCAAGGTGCAAGTCTGAAATTTTTTGCTTTTTCCTGCTCCTCTTAGCATGATAAAGAAGATTCAAAGAGAGTGAGATGCCAGCTACTTTCATTCAGTCAGTAGCTTCAATCATTTCTGGACGTTTTTCAATGGTAAAAATCAATGAATATTGTAAATGCACAAACAGTAATTTCTCCACATTGCAAGGTGCAATTCTGAAATTTTTTGCTTTTTCCTGCTCCTCTTAGCATGATAAAGAAGATTCAAAGAGAGTGAGATGCCAGCTCCTTTCATTCAGTCAGTAGCTTCAAACATTTCTGGTATATGAATAACATGATGTTTTTCAATGGCAAAAATCAATGAATATTGTAAATGCACAAACAGTAATTTCTCCACATTGCAAGGTGCAATTCTGAAATTTTTTGCTTTTTCCTGCTCCTCTTAGCATGATAAAGAAGATTCAAAGAGAGTGAGATGCCAGCTCCTTTCATTCAGTCAGTAGCTTCAAACATTTCTGGTATATGAATAACATGATGTTTTTCAATGGCAAAAATCAATGAATATTGTAAATGCACAAACAGTAATTTCTCCGCATTGCAAGGTGCAATTCTGAAATTTTTTGCTTTTTCCTGCTCCTCTTAGCATGATAAAGAAGATTCAAATAGAGTGAGATGCCAGCTCCTTTCATTCAGTCAGTAGCTTCAATCATTTCTGGACGTTTTTCAATGGCAAAAATCAATGAATATTGTAAATGCACAAACAGTAATTTCTCCGCATTGCAAGGTGCAATTCTGAAATTTTTTGCTTTTTCCTGCTCCTCTTAGCATGATAAAGAAGATTCAAAGAGAGTGAGATGTCAGCTCCTTTCATTCAGTCAGTAGCTTCAAACATTTCTGGTATATGAATAACATGATGTTTTTCAATGGCAAAAATCAATGAATATTGTAAATGCACAAACAGTAATTTCTCCGCATTGCAAGGTGCAATTCTGAAATTTTTTGCTTTTTCCTGCTCCTCTTAGCATGATAAAGAAGATTCAAAGAGAGTGAGATGCCAGCTCCTTTCATTCAGTCAGTAGCTTCAATCATTTCTGGACGTTTTTCAATGGCAAAAATCAATGAATATTGTAAATGCACAAACAGTAATTTCTCCGCATTGCAAGGTGCAATTCTGAAATTTTTTGCTTTTTCCTGCTCCTCTTAGCATGATAAAGAAGATTCAAAGAGAGTGAGATGCCAGCTCCTTTCATTCAGTCAGTAGCTTCAAACATTTCTGGTATATGAATAACATGATGTTTTTCAATGGCAAAAATCAATGAATATTGTAAATGCACAAACAGTAATTTCTCCGCATTGCAAGGTGCAAGTCTGAAATTTTTTGCTTTTTCCTGCTCCTCTTAGCATGATAAAGAAGATTCAAAGAGAGTGAGATGCCAGCTCCTTTCATTCAGTCAGTAGCTTCAATCATTTCTGGATGTTTTTCAATGGCAAAAATCAATGAATATTGTAAATGCACAAACTGTAATTTCTCCGTATTGCAAGGTGCAATTCTGAAATTTTTTGCTTTTTCCTGCTCCTCTTAGCATGATAAAGAAGATTCAAAGAGAGTGAGATGCCAGCTCCTTTCATTCAGTCAGTAGCTTCAATCATTTCTGGACGTTTTTCAATGGCAAAAATCAATGAATATTGTAAATGCACAAACAGTAATTTCTCCGCATTGCAAGGTGCAATTCTGAAATTTTTTGCTTTTTCCTGCTCCTCTTAGCATGATAAAGAAGATTCAAAGAGAGTGAGATGCCAGCTCCTTTCATTCAGTCAGTACCTTCAATCATTTCTGGACGTTTTTCAATGGCAAAAATCAATGAATATTGTAAATGCACAAACAGTAATTTCTCCGCATTGCAAGGTGCAAGTCTGAAATTTTTTGCTTTTTCCTGCTCCTCTTAGCATGATAAAGAAGATTCAAAGAGAGTGAGATGCCAGCTACTTTCATTCAGTCAGTAGCTTCAATCATTTCTGGACGTTTTTCAATGGTAAAAATCAATGAATATTGTAAATGCACAAACAGTAATTTCTCCACATTGCAAGGTGCAATTCTGAAATTTTTTGCTTTTTCCTGCTCCTCTTAGCATGATAAAGAAGATTCAAAGAGAGTGAGATGCCAGCTCCTTTCATTCAGTCAGTAGCTTCAAACATTTCTGGTATATGAATAACATGATGTTTTTCAATGGCAAAAATCAATGAATATTGTAAATGCACAAACAGTAATTTCTCCACATTGCAAGGTGCAATTCTGAAATTTTTTGCTTTTTCCTGCTCCTCTTAGCATGATAAAGAAGATTCAAAGAGAGTGAGATGCCAGCTCCTTTCATTCAGTCAGTAGCTTCAATCATTTCTGGACGTTTTTCAATGGCAAAAATCAATGAATATTGTAAATGCACAAACAGTAATTTCTCCGCATTGCAAGGTGCAATTCTGAAATTTTTTGCTTTTTCCTGCTCCTCTTAGCATGATAAAGAAGATTCAAAGAGAGTGAGATGTCAGCTCCTTTCATTCAGTCAGTAGCTTCAAACATTTCTGGTATATGAATAACATGATGTTTTTCAATGGCAAAAATCAATGAATATTGTAAATGCACAAACAGTAATTTCTCCGCATTGCAAGGTGCAATTCTGAAATTTTTTGCTTTTTCCTGCTCCTCTTAGCATGATAAAGAAGATTCAAAGAGAGTGAGATGCCAGCTCCTTTCATTCAGTCAGTAGCTTCAATCATTTCTGGACGTTTTTCAATGGCAAAAATCAATGAATATTGTAAATGCACAAACAGTAATTTCTCCGCATTGCAAGGTGCAATTCTGAAATTTTTTGCTTTTTCCTGCTCCTCTTAGCATGATAAAGAAGATTCAAAGAGAGTGAGATGCCAGCTCCTTTCATTCAGTCAGTAGCTTCAAACATTTCTGGTATATGAATAACATGATGTTTTTCAATGGCAAAAATCAATGAATATTGTAAATGCACAAACAGTAATTTCTCCGCATTGCAAGGTGCAAGTCTGAAATTTTTTGCTTTTTCCTGCTCCTCTTAGCATGATAAAGAAGATTCAAAGAGAGTGAGATGCCAGCTCCTTTCATTCAGTCAGTAGCTTCAATCATTTCTGGATGTTTTTCAATGGCAAAAATCAATGAATATTGTAAATGCACAAACTGTAATTTCTCCGTATTGCAAGGTGCAATTCTGAAATTTTTTGCTTTTTCCTGCTCCTCTTAGCATGATAAAGAAGATTCAAAGAGAGTGAGATGCCAGCTCCTTTCATTCAGTCAGTAGCTTCAATCATTTCTGGACGTTTTTCAATGGCAAAAATCAATGAATATTGTAAATGCACAAACAGTAATTTCTCCGCATTGCAAGGTGCAATTCTGAAATTTTTTGCTTTTTCCTGCTCCTCTTAGCATGATAAAGAAGATTGAAAGAGAGTGAGGTGCCAGCTCCTTTCATTCAGTCAGTAGCTTCAAACATTTCTGGTATATGAATAACATGTTTTTCAATGGCAAAAATCAATGAATATGGTAAATGCACAAACAGTAATTTCTCCGCATTGCAAGGTGCAATTCTGAAATTTTTTGATTTTTCCTGCTCCTCTTAGCATGATAAAGAAGATTCAAAGAGAGTGAGATGCCAGCTCCTTTCATTCAGTCAGTAGCTTCAATCATTTCTGGACGTTTTTCAATGGCAAAAATCAATGAATATTGTAAATGCACAAACAGTAATTTCTCCGCATTGCAAGGTGCAATTCTGAAATTTTTTGCTTTTTCCTGCTCCTCTTAGCATGATAAAGAAGATTCAAAGAGAGTGAGATGCCAGCTCCTTTCATTCAGTCAGTAGCTTCAAACATTTCTGGTATATGAATAACATGATGTTTTTCAATGGCAAAAATCAATGAATATTGTAAATGCACAAACAGTAATTTCTCCGCATTGCAAGGTGCAATTCTGAAATTTTTTGCTTTTTCCTGCTCCTCTTAGCATGATAAAGAAGATTCAAAGAGAGTGAGATGCCAGCTCCTTTCATTCAGTCAGTAGCTTCAAACATTTCTGGTATATGAATAACATGATGTTTTTCAATGGCAAAAATCAATGAATATTGTAAATGCACAAACAGTAATTTCTCCGCATTGCAAGGTGCAAGTCTGAAATTTTTTGCTTTTTCCTGCTCCTCTTAGCATGATAAAGAAGATTCAAAGAGAGTGAGATGCCAGCTACTTTCATTCAGTCAGTAGCTTCAATCATTTCTGGACGTTTTTCAATGGTAAAAATCAATGAATATTGTAAACGCACAAACAGTAATTTCTCCACATTGCAAGGTGCAATTCTGAAATTTTTTGCTTTTTCCTGCTCCTCTTAGCATGATAAAGAAGATTCAAAGAGAGTGAGATGCCAGCTCCTTTCATTCAGTCAGTAGCTTCAAACATTTCTGGTATATGAATAACATGATGTTTTTCAATGGCAAAAATCAATGAATATTGTAAATGCACAAACAGTAATTTCTCCGCATTGCAAGGTGCAATTCTGAAATTTTTTGCTTTTTCCTGCTCCTCTTAGCATGATAAAGAAGATTCAAAGAGAGTGAGATGCCAGCTCCTTTCATTCAGTCAGTAGCTTCAATCATTTCTGGATGTTTTTCAATGGCAAAAATCAATGAATATTGTAAATGCACAAACTGTAATTTCTCCGCATTGCAAGGTGCAATTCTGAAATTTTTTGCTTTTTCCTGCTCCTCTTAGCATGATAAAGAAGATTCAAAGAGAGTGAGATGCCAGCTCCTTTCATTCAGTCAGTAGCTTCAATCATTTCTGGACGTTTTTCAGTGGCAAAAATCAATGAATATTGTAAATGCACAAACAGTAATTTCTCCGCATTGCAAGGTGCAATTCTGAAATTTTTTGCTTTTTCCTGCTCCTCTTAGCATGATAAAGAAGATTCAAAGAGAGTGAGATGCCAGCTCCTTTCATTCAGTCAGTACCTTCAATCATTTCTGGACGTTTTTCAATGGCAAAAATCAATGAATATTGTAAATGCACAAACAGTAATTTCTCCGCATTGCAAGGTGCAATTCTGAAATTTTTTGATTTTTCCTGCTCCTCTTAGCATGATAAAGAAGATTCAAAGAGAGTGAGATGCCAGCTCCTTTCATTCAGTCAGTAGCTTCAATCATTTCTGGACGTTTTTCAATGGCAAAAATCAATGAATATTGTAAATGCACAAACAGTAATTTCTCCGCATTGCAAGGTGCAATTCTGAAATTTTTTGCTTTTTCCTGCTCCTCTTAGCATGATAAAGAAGATTCAAAGAGAGTGAGATGCCAGCTCCTTTCATTCAGTCAGTAGCTTCAAACATTTCTGGTATATGAATAACATGATGTTTTTCAATGGCAAAAATCAATGAATATTGTAAATGCACAAACAGTAATTTCTCCGCATTGCAAGGTGCAATTCTGAAATTTTTTGCTTTTTCCTGCTCCTCTTAGCATGATAAAGAAGATTCAAAGAGAGTGAGATGCCAGCTCCTTTCATTCAGTCAGTAGCTTCAAACATTTCTGGTATATGAATAACATGATGTTTTTCAATGGCAAAAATCAATGAATATTGTAAATGCACAAACAGTAATTTCTCCGCATTGCAAGGTGCAAGTCTGAAATTTTTTGCTTTTTCCTGCTCCTCTTAGCATGATAAAGAAGATTCAAAGAGAGTGAGATGCCAGCTACTTTCATTCAGTCAGTAGCTTCAATCATTTCTGGACGTTTGTCAATGGTAAAAATCAATGAATATTGTAAATGCACAAACAGTAATTTCTCCACATTGCAAGGTGCAATTCTGAAATTTTTTGCTTTTTCCTGCTCCTCTTAGCATGATAAAGAAGATTCAAAGAGAGTGAGATGCCAGCTCCTTTCATTCAGTCAGTAGCTTCAAACATTTCTGGTATATGAATAACATGATGTTTTTCAATGGCAAAAATCAATGAATATTGTAAATGCACAAACAGTAATTTCTCCGCATTGCAAGGTGCAATTCTGAAATTTTTTGCTTTTTCCTGCTCCTCTTAGCATGATAAAGAAGATTCAAAGAGAGTGAGATGCCAGCTCCTTTCATTCAGTCAGTAGCTTCAATCATTTCTGGATGTTTTTCAATGGCAAAAATCAATGAATATTGTAAATGCACAAACTGTAATTTCTCCGCATTGCAAGGTGCAATTCTGAAATTTTTTGCTTTTTCCTGCTCCTCTTAGCATGATAAAGAAGATTCAAAGAGAGTGAGATGCCAGCTCCTTTCATTCAGTCAGTAGCTTCAATCATTTCTGGACGTTTTTCAGTGGCAAAAATCAATGAATATTGTAAATGCACAAACAGTAATTTCTCCGCATTGCAAGGTGCAATTCTGAAATTTTTTGCTTTTTCCTGCTCCTCTTAGCATGATAAAGAAGATTCAAAGAGAGTGAGATGCCAGCTCCTTTCATTCAGTCAGTACCTTCAATCATTTCTGGACGTTTTTCAATGGCAAAAATCAATGAATATTGTAAATGCACAAACAGTAATTTCTCCGCATTGCAAGGTGCAAGTCTGAAATTTTTTGCTTTTTCCTGCTCCTCTTAGCATGATAAAGAAGATTCAAAGAGAGTGAGATGCCAGCTACTTTCATTCAGTCAGTAGCTTCAATCATTTCTGGACGTTTTTCAATGGTAAAAATCAATGAATATTGTAAATGCACAAACAGTAATTTCTCCACATTGCAAGGTGCAATTCTGAAATTTTTTGCTTTTTCCTGCTCCTCTTAGCATGATAAAGAAGATTCAAAGAGAGTGAGATGCCAGCTCCTTTCATTCAGTCAGTAGCTTCAAACATTTCTGGTATATGAATAACATGATGTTTTTCAATGGCAAAAATCAATGAATATTGTAAATGCACAAACAGTAATTTCTCCACATTGCAAGGTGCAATTCTGAAATTTTTTGCTTTTTCCTGCTCCTCTTAGCATGATAAAGAAGATTCAAAGAGAGTGAGATGCCAGCTCCTTTCATTCAGTCAGTAGCTTCAAACATTTCTGGTATATGAATAACATGATGTTTTTCAATGGCAAAAATCAATGAATATTGTAAATGCACAAACAGTAATTTCTCCGCATTGCAAGGTGCAATTCTGAAATTTTTTGCTTTTTCCTGCTCCTCTTAGCATGATAAAGAAGATTCAAAGAGAGTGAGATGCCAGCTCCTTTCATTCAGTCAGTAGCTTCAATCATTTCTGGACGTTTTTCAATGGCAAAAATCAATGAATATTGTAAATGCACAAACAGTAATTTCTCCGCATTGCAAGGTGCAATTCTGAAATTTTTTGCTTTTTCCTGCTCCTCTTAGCATGATAAAGAAGATTCAAAGAGAGTGAGATGTCAGCTCCTTTCATTCAGTCAGTAGCTTCAAACATTTCTGGTATATGAATAACATGATGTTTTTCAATGGCAAAAATCAATGAATATTGTAAATGCACAAACAGTAATATCTCCACATTGCAAGGTGCAATTCTGAAATTTTTTGCTTTTTCCTGTTAATCCTAGCATGATAAAGAAGATTCAAAGAGAGTGAGATGTCAGCTCCTTTCATTCAGTCAGTAGCTTCAAACATTTCTGGTATATGAAAAACATGTTTTTCAATGGCAAAAATCAATGAATATTGTAAATGCACAAACAGTAATATCTCCACATTGCACGGTGCAATTCTGAAATTTTTAGCTTTTTCCTGTTAATCCTAGCATGATAAAGAAGATTCAAAGAGAGTGAGATGCCAGCTCCTTTCATTCAGTCAGTAGCTTCAAACATTTCTGGTATATGAAAAACATGTTTTTCAATGGCAAAAATCAATGAATATTGTAAATGCACAAACAGTAATATCTCCACATTGCAAGGTGCAATTCTGAAATTTTTTGCTTTTTCCTGTTAATCCTAGCATGATAAAGAAGATTCAAAGAGAGTGAGATGCCAGCTCCTTTCATTCAGTCAGTAGCTTCAAACATTTCTGGTATATGAAAAACATGTTTTTCAATGGCAAAAATCAATGAATATTGTAAATGCACAAACAGTAATTTCTCCGCATTGCAAGGTGCAAGTCTGAAATTTTTTGCTTTTTCCTGCTCCTCTTAGCATGATAAAGAAGATTCAAAGAGAGTGAGATGCCAGCTCCTTTCATTCAGTCAGTAGCTTCAATCATTTCTGGACGTTTTTCAATGGCAAAAATCAATGAATATTGTAAATGCACAAACAGTAATTTCTCCGCATTGCAAGGTGCAATTCTGAAATTTTTTGCTTTTTCCTGCTCCTCTTAGCATGATAAAGAAGATTCAAAGAGAGTGAGATGCCAGCTCCTTTCATTCAGTCAGTAGCTTCAAACATTTCTGGTATATGAATAACATGATGTTTTTCAATGGCAAAAATCAATGAATATTGTAAATGCACAAACAGTAATTTCTCCGCATTGCAAGGTGCAAGTCTGAAATTTTTTGCTTTTTCCTGCTCCTCTTAGCATGATAAAGAAGATTCAAAGAGAGTGAGATGCCAGTTACTTTCATGCAGTCAGTAGCTTCAATCATTTCTGGACGTTTTTCAATGGTAAAAATCAATGAATATTGTAAATGCACAAACAGTAATTTCTCCACATTGCAAGGTGCAATTCTGAAATTTTTTGCTTTTTCCTGCTCCTCTTAGCATGATAAAGAAGATTCAAAGAGAGTGAGATGCCAGCTCCTTTCATTCAGTCAGTAGCTTCAAACATTTCTGGTATATGAATAACATGATGTTTTTCAATGGCAAAAATCAATGAATATTGTAAATGCACAAACAGTAATTTCTCCGCATTGCAAGGTGCAATTCTGAAATTTTTTGCTTTTTCCTGCTCCTCTTAGCATGATAAAGAAGATTCAAAGAGAGTGAGATGCCAGCTCCTTTCATTCAGTCAGTAGCTTCAAACATTTCTGGTATATGAATAACATGATGTTTTTCAATGGCAAAAATCAATGAATATTGTAAATGCACAAACAGTAATTTCTCCGCATTGCAAGGTGCAATTCTGAAATTTTTTGCTTTTTCCTGCTCCTCTTAGCATGATAAAGAAGATTCAAAGAGAGTGAGATGCCAGCTCCTTTCATTCAGTCAGTAGCTTCAATCATTTCTGGATGTTTTTCAATGGCAAAAATCAATGAATATTGTAAATGCACAAACAGTAATTTCTCCGCATTGCAAGGTGCAATTCTGAAATTTTTTGCTTTTTCCTGCTCCTCTTAGCATGATAAAGAAGATTCAAAGAGAGTGAGATGCCAGCTCCTTTCATTCAGTCAGTAGCTTCAAACATTTCTGGTATATGAATAACATGTTTTTCAATGGCAAAAATCAATGAATATTGTAAATGCACAAACAGTAATTTCTCCGCATTGCAAGGTGCAAGTCTGAAATTTTTTTGCTTTTTCCTGCTCCTCTTAGCATGATAAAGAAGATTCAAAGAGAGTGAGATGCCAGCTACTTTCATTCAGTCAGTAGCTTCAATCATTTCTGGACGTTTTTCAATGGTAAAAATCAATGAATATTGTAAATGCACAAACAGTAATTTCTCCACATTGCAAGGTGCAATTCTGAAATTTTTTGCTTTTTCCTGCTCCTCTTAGCATGATAAAGAAGATTCAAAGAGAGTGAGATGCCAGCTCCTTTCATTCAGTCAGTAGCTTCAAACATTTCTGGTATATGAATAACATGATGTTTTTCAATGGCAAAAATCAATGAATATTGTAAATGCACAAACAGTAATTTCTCCACATTGCAAGGTGCAATTCTGAAATTTTTTGCTTTTTCCTGCTCCTCTTAGCATGATAAAGAAGATTCAAAGAGAGTGAGATGCCAGCTCCTTTCATTCAGTCAGTAGCTTCAAACATTTCTGGTATATGAATAACATGATGTTTTTCAATGGCAAAAATCAATGAATATTGTAAATGCACAAACAGTAATTTCTCCGCATTGCAAGGTGCAATTCTGAAATTTTTTGCTTTTTCCTGCTCCTCTTAGCATGATAAAGAAGATTCAAAGAGAGTGAGATGCCAGCTCCTTTCATTCAGTCAGTAGCTTCAATCATTTCTGGACGTTTTTCAATGGCAAAAATCAATGAATATTGTAAATGCACAAACAGTAATTTCTCCGCATTGCAAGGTGCAATTCTGAAATTTTTTGCTTTTTCCTGCTCCTCTTAGCATGATAAAGAAGATTCAAAGAGAGTGAGATGTCAGCTCCTTTCATTCAGTCAGTAGCTTCAAACATTTCTGGTATATGAATAACATGATGTTTTTCAATGGCTAAAATCAATGAATATTGTAAATGCACAAACAGTAATTTCTCCGCATTGCAAGGTGCAATTCTGAAATTTTTTGCTTTTTCCTGCTCCTCTTAGCATGATAAAGAAGATTCAAAGAGAGTGAGATGCCAGCTCCTTTCATTCAGTCAGTAGCTTCAATCATTTCTGGACGTTTTTCAATGGCAAAAATCAATGAATATTGTAAATGCACAAACAGTAATTTCTCCGCATTGCAAGGTGCAATTCTGAAATTTTTTGCTTTTTCCTGCTCCTCTTAGCATGATAAAGAAGATTCAAAGAGAGTGAGATGCCAGCTCCTTTCATTCAGTCAGTAGCTTCAATCATTTCTGGACGTTTTTCAATGGCAAAAATCAATGAATATTGTAAATGCACAAACAGTAATTTCTCCGCATTGCAAGGTGCAATTCTGAAATTTTTTGCTTTTTCCTGCTCCTCTTAGCATGATAAAGAAGATTCAAAGAGAGTGAGATGCCAGCTCCTTTCATTCAGTCAGTAGCTTCAAACATTTCTGGAATATGAATAACATGATGTTTTTCAATGGCAAAAATCAATGAATATTGTAAATGCACAAACAGTAATTTCTCCGCATTGCAAGGTGCAAGTCTGAAATTTTTTGCTTTTTCCTGCTCCTCTTAGCATGATAAATAAGATTCAAAGAGAGTGAGATGCCAGCTACTTTCATTCAGTCAGTAGCTTCAATCATTTCTGGACGTTTTTCAATGGTAAAAATCAATGAATATTGTAAATGCACAAACAGTAATTTCTCCACATTGCAATGTGCAATTCTAAAATTTTTTGCTTTTTCCTGCTCCTCTTAGCATGATAAAGAAGATTCAAAGAGAGTGAGATGCCAGCTCCTTTCATTCAGTCAGTAGCTTCAAACATTTCTGGTATATGAATAACATGATGTTTTTCAATGGCAAAAATCAATGAATATTGTAAATGCACAAACAGTAATTTCTCCGCATTGCAAGGTGCAATTCTGAAATTTTTTGCTTTTTCCTGCTCCTCTTAGCATGATAAAGAAGATTCAAAGAGAGTGAGATGCCAACTCCTTTCATTCAGTCAGTAGCTTCAAACATTTCTGGTATTTGAATAACATGATGTTTTTCAATGGCAAAAATCAATGAATATTGTAAATGCACAAACAGTAATTTCTCCGCATTGCAAGGTGCAATTCTGAAATTTTTTGCTTTTTCCTGCTCCTCTTAGCATGATAAAGAAGATTCAAAGAGAGTGAGGTGCCAGCTCCTTTCATTCAGTCAGTAGCTTCAAACATTTCTGGTATATGAATAACATGTTTTTCAATGGCAAAAATCAATGAATATTGTAAATGCACAAACAGTAATTTCTCCGCATTGCAAGGTGCAATTCTGAAATGTTTTGCTTTTTCCTGCTCCTCTTAGCATGATAAAGAAGATTCAAAGAGAGTGAGATGCCAGCTCCTTTCATTCAATCAGTAGCTTCAATCATTTCTGGACGTTTTTCAATGGCAAAAATCAATGAATATTGTAAATGCACAAACAGTAATTTCTCCGCATTGCAAGGTGCAATTCTGAAATTTTTTGCTTTTTCCTGCTCCTCTTAGCATGATAAAGAAGATTCAAAGAGAGTGAGATGCCAGATCCTTTCATTCAGTCAGTAGCTTCAATCATTTCTGGACGTTTTTCAATGGCAAAAATCAATGAATATTGTAAATGCACAAACAGTAATTTCTCCGCATTGCAAGGTGCAATTCTGAAATTTTTTGCTTTTTCCTGCTCCTCTTAGCATGATAAAGAAGATTCAAAGAGAGTGAGATGCCAGCTCCTTTGATTCAGTCAGTAGCTTCAAACATTTCTGGTATATGAATAACATGATGTTTTTCAATGGCAAAAATCAATGAATATTGTAAATGCACAAACAGTAATTTCTCCGCATTGCAAGGTGCAAGTCTGAAATTTTTTGCTTTTTCCTGCTCCTCTTAGCATGATAAAGAAGATTCAAAGAGAGTGAGATGCCAGCTACTTTCATTCAGTCAGTAGCTTCAATCATTTCTGGACGTTTTTCAATGGTAAAAATCAATGAATATTGTAAATGCACAAACAGTAATTTCTCCACATTGCAAGGTGCAATTCTGAAATTTTTTGCTTTTTCCTGCTCCTCTTAGCATGATAAAGAAGATTCAAAGAGAGTGAGATGCCAGCTCCTTTCATTCAGTCAGTAGCTTCAAACATTTCTGGTATATGAATAACATGATGTTTTTCAATGGCAAAAATCAATGAATATTGTAAATGCACAAACAGTAATTTCTCCGCATTGCAAGGTGCAAGTCTGAAATTTTTTGCTTTTTCCTGCTCCTCTTAGCATGATAAAGAAGATTCAAAGAGAGTGAGATGCCAGCTACTTTCATTCAGTCAGTAGCTTCAATCATTTCTGGACGTTTTTCAATGGTAAAAATCAATGAATATTGTAAATGCACAAACAGTAATTTCTCCACATTGCAAGGTGCAATTCTGAAATTTTTTGCTTTTTCCTGCTCCTCTTAGCATGATAAAGAAGATTCAAAGAGAGTGAGATGCCAGCTCCTTTCATTCAGTCAGTAGCTTCAAACATTTCTGGTATATGAATAACATGATGTTTTTCAATGGCAAAAATCAATGAATATTGTAAATGCACAAACAGTAATTTCTCCACATTGCAAGGTGCAATTCTGAAATTTTTTGCTTTTTCCTGCTCCTCTTAGCATGATAAAGAAGATTCAAAGAGAGTGAGATGCCAGCTCCTTTCATTCAGTCAGTAGCTTCAAACATTTCTGGTATATGAATAACATGATGTTTTTCAATGGCAAAAATCAATGAATATTGTAAATGCACAAACAGTAATTTCTCCGCATTGCAAGGTGCAATTCTGAAATTTTTTGCTTTTTCCTGCTCCTCTTAGCATGATAAAGAAGATTCAAAGAGAGTGAGATGCCAGCTCCTTTCATTCAGTCAGTAGCTTCAATCATTTCTGGACGTTTTTCAATGGCAAAAATCAATGAATATTGTAAATGCACAAACAGTAATTTCTCCGCATTGCAAGGTGCAATTCTGAAATTTTTTGCTTTTTCCTGCTCCTCTTAGCATGATAAAGAGGATTCAAAGAGAGTGAGATGTCAGCTCCTTTCATTCAGTCAGTAGCTTCAAACATTTCTGGTATATGAATAACATGATGTTTTTCAATGGCAAAAATCAATGAATATTGTAAATGCACAAACAGTAATTTCTCCGCATTGCAAGGTGCAATTCTGAAATTTTTTGCTTTTTCCTGCTCCTCTTAGCATGATAAAGAAGATTCAAAGAGAGTGAGATGCCAGCTCCTTTCATTCAGTCAGTAGCTTCAATCATTTCTGGACGTTTTTCAATGGCAAAAATCAATGAATATTGTAAATGCACAAACAGTAATTTCTCCGCATTGCAAGGTGCAATTCTGAAATTTTTTGCTTTTTCCTGCTCCTCTTAGCATGATAAAGAAGATTCAAAGATAGTGAGATGCCAGCTCCTTTCATTCAGTCAGTAGCTTCAAACATTTCTGGTATATGAATAACATGATGTTTTTCAATGGCAAAAATCAATGAATATTGTAAATGCACAAACAGTAATTTCTCCGCATTGCAAGGTGCAAGTCTGAAATTTTTTGCTTTTTCCTGCTCCTCTTAGCATGATAAAGAAGATTCAAAGAGAGTGAGATGCCAGCTCCTTTCATTCAATCAGTAGCTTCAATCATTTCTGGACGTTTTTCAATGGCAAAAATCAATGAATATTGTAAATGCACAAACAGTAATTTCTCCGCATTGCAAGGTGCAATTCTGAAATTTTTTGCTTTTTCCTGCTCCTCTTAGCATGATAAAGAAGATTCAAAGAGAGTGAGATGCCAGATCCTTTCATTCAGTCAGTAGCTTCAATCATTTCTGGACGTTTTTCAATGGCAAAAATCAATGAATATTGTAAATGCACAAACAGTAATTTCTCCGCATTGCAAGGTGCAATTCTGAAATTTTTTGCTTTTTCCTGCTCCTCTTAGCATGATAAAGAAGATTCAAAGAGAGTGAGATGCCAGCTCCTTTGATTCAGTCAGTAGCTTCAAACATTTCTGGTATATGAATAACATGATGTTTTTCAATGGCAAAAATCAATGAATATTGTAAATGCACAAACAGTAATTTCTCCGCATTGCAAGGTGCAAGTCTGAAATTTTTTGCTTTTTCCTGCTCCTCTTAGCATGATAAAGAAGATTCAAAGAGAGTGAGATGCCAGCTACTTTCATTCAGTCAGTAGCTTCAATCATTTCTGGACGTTTTTCAATGGTAAAAATCAATGAATATTGTAAATGCACAAACAGTAATTTCTCCACATTGCAAGGTGCAATTCTGAAATTTTTTGCTTTTTCCTGCTCCTCTTAGCATGATAAAGAAGATTCAAAGAGAGTGAGATGCCAGCTCCTTTCATTCAGTCAGTAGCTTCAAACATTTCTGGTATATGAATAACATGATGTTTTTCAATGGCAAAAATCAATGAATATTGTAAATGCACAAACAGTAATTTCTCCGCATTGCAAGGTGCAAGTCTGAAATTTTTTGCTTTTTCCTGCTCCTCTTAGCATGATAAAGAAGATTCAAAGAGAGTGAGATGCCAGCTACTTTCATTCAGTCAGTAGCTTCAATCATTTCTGGACGTTTTTCAATGGTAAAAATCAATGAATATTGTAAATGCACAAACAGTAATTTCTCCACATTGCAAGGTGCAATTCTGAAATTTTTTGCTTTTTCCTGCTCCTCTTAGCATGATAAAGAAGATTCAAAGAGAGTGAGATGCCAGCTCCTTTCATTCAGTCAGTAGCTTCAAACATTTCTGGTATATGAATAACATGATGTTTTTCAATGGCAAAAATCAATGAATATTGTAAATGCACAAACAGTAATTTCTCCACATTGCAAGGTGCAATTCTGAAATTTTTTGCTTTTTCCTGCTCCTCTTAGCATGATAAAGAAGATTCAAAGAGAGTGAGATGCCAGCTCCTTTCATTCAGTCAGTAGCTTCAAACATTTCTGGTATATGAATAACATGATGTTTTTCAATGGCAAAAATCAATGAATATTGTAAATGCACAAACAGTAATTTCTCCGCATTGCAAGGTGCAATTCTGAAATTTTTTGCTTTTTCCTGCTCCTCTTAGCATGATAAAGAAGATTCAAAGAGAGTGAGATGCCAGCTCCTTTCATTCAGTCAGTAGCTTCAATCATTTCTGGACGTTTTTCAATGGCAAAAATCAATGAATATTGTAAATGCACAAACAGTAATTTCTCCGCATTGCAAGGTGCAATTCTGAAATTTTTTGCTTTTTCCTGCTCCTCTTAGCATGATAAAGAGGATTCAAAGAGAGTGAGATGTCAGCTCCTTTCATTCAGTCAGTAGCTTCAAACATTTCTGGTATATGAATAACATGATGTTTTTCAATGGCAAAAATCAATGAATATTGTAAATGCACAAACAGTAATTTCTCCGCATTGCAAGGTGCAATTCTGAAATTTTTTGCTTTTTCCTGCTCCTCTTAGCATGATAAAGAAGATTCAAAGAGAGTGAGATGCCAGCTCCTTTCATTCAGTCAGTAGCTTCAATCATTTCTGGACGTTTTTCAATGGCAAAAATCAATGAATATTGTAAATGCACAAACAGTAATTTCTCCGCATTGCAAGGTGCAATTCTGAAATTTTTTGCTTTTTCCTGCTCCTCTTAGCATGATAAAGAAGATTCAAAGATAGTGAGATGCCAGCTCCTTTCATTCAGTCAGTAGCTTCAAACATTTCTGGTATATGAATAACATGATGTTTTTCAATGGCAAAAATCAATGAATATTGTAAATGCACAAACAGTAATTTCTCCGCATTGCAAGGTGCAAGTCTGAAATTTTTTGCTTTTTCCTGCTCCTCTTAGCATGATAAAGAAGATTCAAAGAGAGTGAGATGCCAGCTCCTTTCATTCAGTCAGTAGCTTCAATCATTTCTGGATGTTTTTCAATGGCAAAAATCAATGAATATTGTAAATGCACAAACTGTAATTTCTCCGTATTGCAAGGTGCAATTCTGAAATTTTTTGCTTTTTCCTGCTCCTCTTAGCATGATAAAGAAGATTCAAAGAGAGTGAGATGCCAGCTCCTTTCATTCAGTCAGTAGCTTCAATCATTTCTGGACGTTTTTCAATGGCAAAAATCAATGAATATTGTAAATGCACAAACAGTAATTTCTCCGCATTGCAAGGTGCAATTGTGAAATTTTTTGCTTTTTCCTGCTCCTCTTAGCATGATAAAGAAGATTCAAAGAGAGTGAGATGACAGCTCCTTTCATTTAGTCAGTACCTTCAATCATTTCTGGACGTTTTTCAATGGCAAAAATCAATGAATATTGTAAATGCACAAACAGTAATTTCTCCGCATTGCAAGGTGCAATTCTGAAATTTTTTGCTTTTTCCCGCTCCTCTTAGCATGATAAAGAAGATTGAAAGAGAGTGAGGTGCCAGCTCCTTTCATTCAGTCAGTAGCTTCAAACATTTCTGGTATATGAATAACATGTTTTTCAATGGCAAAAATCAATGAATATTGTAAATGCACAAACAGTAATTTCTCCGCATTGCAAGGTGCAATTCTGAAATTTTTTGATTTTTCCTGCTCCTCTTAGCATGATAAAGAAGATTCAAAGAGAGTGAGATGCCAGCTCCTTTCATTCAGTCAGTAGCTTCAATCATTTCTGGACGTTTTTCAATGGCAAAAATCAATGAATATTGTAAATGCACAAACAGTAATTTCTCCGCATTGCAAGGTGCAATTCTGAAATTTTTTGCTTTTTCCTGCTCCTCTTAGCATGATAAAGAAGATTCAAAGAGAGTGAGATGCCAGCTCCTTTCATTCAGTCAGTAGCTTCAAACATTTCTGGTATATGAATAACATGATGTTTTTCAATGGCAAAAATCAATGAATATTGTAAATGCACAAACAGTAATTTCTCCGCATTGCAAGGTGCAAGTCTGAAATTTTTTGCTTTTTCCTGCTCCTCTTAGCATGATAAAGAAGATTCAAAGAGAGTGAGATGCCAGCTACTTTCATTCAGTCAGTAGCTTCAATCATTTCTGGACGTTTTTCAATGGTAAAAATCAATGAATATTGTAAATGCACAAACAGTAATTTCTCCACATTGCAAGGTGCAATTCTGAAATTTTTTGCTTTTTCCTGCTCCTCTTAGCATGATAAAGAAGATTCAAAGAGAGTGAGATGCCAGCTCCTTTCATTCAGTCAGTAGCTTCAAACATTTCTGGTATATGAATAACATGATGTTTTTCAATGGCAAAAATCAATGAATATTGTAAATGCACAAACAGTAATTTCTCCACATTGCAAGGTGCAATTCTGAAATTTTTTGCTTTTTCCTGCTCCTCTTAGCATGATAAAGAAGATTCAAAGAGAGTGAGATGCCAGCTCCTTTCATTCAGTCAGTAGCTTCAAACATTTCTGGTATATGAATAACATGATGTTTTTCAATGGCAAAAATCAATGAATATTGTAAATGCACAAACAGTAATTTCTCCGCATTGCAAGGTGCAATTCTGAAATTTTTTGCTTTTTCCTGCTCCTCTTAGCATGATAAAGAAGATTCAAAGAGAGTGAGATGCCAGCTCCTTTCATTCAGTCAGTAGCTTCAATCATTTCTGGACGTTTTTCAATGGCAAAAATCAATGAATATTGTAAATGCACAAACAGTAATTTCTCCGCATTGCAAGGTGCAATTCTGAAATTTTTTGCTTTTTCCTGCTCCTCTTAGCATGATAAAGAGGATTCAAAGAGAGTGAGATGTCAGCTCCTTTCATTCAGTCAGTAGCTTCAAACATTTCTGGTATATGAATAACATGATGTTTTTCAATGGCAAAAATCAATGAATATTGTAAATGCACAAACAGTAATTTCTCCGCATTGCAAGGTGCAATTCTGAAATTTTTTGCTTTTTCCTGCTCCTCTTAGCATGATAAAGAAGATTCAAAGAGAGTGAGATGCCAGCTCCTTTCATTCAGTCAGTAGCTTCAATCATTTCTGGACGTTTTTCAATGGCAAAAATCAATGAATATTGTAAATGCACAAACAGTAATTTCTCCGCATTGCAAGGTGCAATTCTGAAATTTTTTGCTTTTTCCTGCTCCTCTTAGCATGATAAAGAAGATTCAAAGATAGTGAGATGCCAGCTCCTTTCATTCAGTCAGTAGCTTCAAACATTTCTGGTATATGAATAACATGATGTTTTTCAATGGCAAAAATCAATGAATATTGTAAATGCACAAACAGTAATTTCTCCGCATTGCAAGGTGCAAGTCTGAAATTTTTTGCTTTTTCCTGCTCCTCTTAGCATGATAAAGAAGATTCAAAGAGAGTGAGATGCCAGCTCCTTTCATTCAGTCAGTAGCTTCAATCATTTCTGGATGTTTTTCAATGGCAAAAATCAATGAATATTGTAAATGCACAAACTGTAATTTCTCCGTATTGCAAGGTGCAATTCTGAAATTTTTTGCTTTTTCCTGCTCCTCTTAGCATGATAAAGAAGATTCAAAGAGAGTGAGATGCCAGCTCCTTTCATTCAGTCAGTAGCTTCAATCATTTCTGGACGTTTTTCAATGGCAAAAATCAATGAATATTGTAAATGCACAAACAGTAATTTCTCCGCATTGCAAGGTGCAATTGTGAAATTTTTTGCTTTTTCCTGCTCCTCTTAGCATGATAAAGAAGATTCAAAGAGAGTGAGATGACAGCTCCTTTCATTTAGTCAGTACCTTCAATCATTTCTGGACGTTTTTCAATGGCAAAAATCAATGAATATTGTAAATGCACAAACAGTAATTTCTCCGCATTGCAAGGTGCAATTCTGAAATTTTTTGCTTTTTCCCGCTCCTCTTAGCATGATAAAGAAGATTGAAAGAGAGTGAGGTGCCAGCTCCTTTCATTCAGTCAGTAGCTTCAAACATTTCTGGTATATGAATAACATGTTTTTCAATGGCAAAAATCAATGAATATTGTAAATGCACAAACAGTAATTTCTCCGCATTGCAAGGTGCAATTCTGAAATTTTTTGATTTTTCCTGCTCCTCTTAGCATGATAAAGAAGATTCAAAGAGAGTGAGATGCCAGCTCCTTTCATTCAGTCAGTAGCTTCAATCATTTCTGGACGTTTTTCAATGGCAAAAATCAATGAATATTGTAAATGCACAAACAGTAATTTCTCCGCATTGCAAGGTGCAATTCTGAAATTTTTTGCTTTTTCCTGCTCCTCTTAGCATGATAAAGAAGATTCAAAGAGAGTGAGATGCCAGCTCCTTTCATTCAGTCAGTAGCTTCAAACATTTCTGGTATATGAATAACATGATGTTTTTCAATGGCAAAAATCAATGAATATTGTAAATGCACAAACAGTAATTTCTCCGCATTGCAAGGTGCAATTCTGAAATTTTTTGCTTTTTCCTGCTCCTCTTAGCATGATAAAGAAGATTCAAAGAGAGTGAGATGCCAGCTCCTTTCATTCAGTCAGTAGCTTCAAACATTTCTGGTATATGAATAACATGATGTTTTTCAATGGCAAAAATCAATGAATATTGTAAATGCACAAACAGTAATTTCTCCGCATTGCAAGGTGCAAGTCTGAAATTTTTTGCTTTTTCCTGCTCCTCTTAGCATGATAAAGAAGATTCAAAGAGAGTGAGATGCCAGCTACTTTCATTCAGTCAGTAGCTTCAATCATTTCTGGACGTTTTTCAATGGTAAAAATCAATGAATATTGTAAATGCACAAACAGTAATTTCTCCACATTGCAAGGTGCAATTCTGAAATTTTTTGCTTTTTCCTGCTCCTCTTAGCATGATAAAGAAGATTCAAAGAGAGTGAGATGCCAGCTCCTTTCATTCAGTCAGTAGCTTCAAACATTTCTGGTATATGAATAACATGATGTTTTTCAATGGCAAAAATCAATGAATATTGTAAATGCACAAACAGTAATTTCTCCGCATTGCAAGGTGCAATTCTGAAATTTTTTGCTTTTTCCTGCTCCTCTTAGCATGATAAAGAAGATTCAAAGAGAGTGAGATGCCAGCTCCTTTCATTCAGTCAGTAGCTTCAATCATTTCTGGATGTTTTTCAATGGCAAAAATCAATGAATATTGTAAATGCACAAACTGTAATTTCTCCGCATTGCAAGGTGCAATTCTGAAATTTTTTGCTTTTTCCTGCTCCTCTTAGCATGATAAAGAAGATTCAAAGAGAGTGAGATGCCAGCTCCTTTCATTCAGTCAGTAGCTTCAATCATTTCTGGACGTTTTTCAGTGGCAAAAATCAATGAATATTGTAAATGCACAAACAGTAATTTCTCCGCATTGCAAGGTGCAATTCTGAAATTTTTTGCTTTTTCCTGCATCTCTTAGCATGATAAAGAAGATTCAAAGAGAGTGAGATGCCAGCTCCTTTCATTCAGTCAGTACCTTCAATCATTTCTGGACGTTTTTCAATGGCAAAAATCAATGAATATTGTAAATGCACAAACAGTAATTTCTCCGCATTGCAAGGTGCAAGTCTGAAATTTTTTGCTTTTTCCTGCTCCTCTTAGCATGATAAAGAAGATTCAAAGAGAGTGAGATGCCAGCTACTTTCATTCAGTCAGTAGCTTCAATCATTTCTGGACGTTTTTCAATGGTAAAAATCAATGAATATTGTAAATGCACAAACAGTAATTTCTCCACATTGCAAGGTGCAATTCTGAAATTTTTTGCTTTTTCCTGCTCCTCTTAGCATGATAAAGAAAATTCAAAGAGAGTGAGATGCCAGCTCCTTTCATTCAGTCAGTAGCTTCAAACATTTCTGGTATATGAATAACATGATGTTTTTCAATGGCAAAAATCAATGAATATTGTAAATGCACAAACAGTAATTTCTCCACATTGCAAGGTGCAATTCTGAAATTTTTTGCTTTTTCCTGCTCCTCTTAGCATGATAAAGAAGATTCAAAGAGAGTGAGATGCCAGCTCCTTTCATTCAGTCAGTAGCTTCAAACATTTCTGGTATATGAATAACATGATGTTTTTCAATGGCAAAAATCAATGAATATTGTAAATGCACAAACAGTAATTTCTCCGCATTGCAAGGTGCAATTCTGAAATTTTTTGCTTTTTCCTGCTCCTCTTAGCATGATAAAGAAGATTCAAAGAGAGTGAGATGCCAGCTCCTTTCATTCAGTCAGTAGCTTCAATCATTTCTGGACGTTTTTCAATGGCAAAAATCAATGAATATTGTAAATGCACAAACAGTAATTTCTCCGCATTGCAAGGTGCAATTCTGAAATTTTTTGCTTTTTCCTGCTCCTCTTAGCATGATAAAGAAGATTCAAAGAGAGTGAGATGTCAGCTCCTTTCATTCAGTCAGTAGCTTCAAACATTTCTGGTATATGAATAACATGATGTTTTTCAATGGCAAAAATCAATGAATATTGTAAATGCACAAACAGTAATTTCTCCGCATTGCAAGGTGCAATTCTGAAATTTTTTGCTTTTTCCTGCTCCTCTTAGCATGATAAAGAAGATTCAAAGAGAGTGAGATGCCAGCTCCTTTCATTCAGTCAGTAGCTTCAATCATTTCTGGACGTTTTTCAATGGCAAAAATCAATGAATATTGTAAATGCACAAACAGTAATTTCTCCGCATTGCAAGGTGCAATTCTGAAATTTTTTGCTTTTTCCTGCTCCTCTTAGCATGATAAAGAAGATTCAAAGAGAGTGAGATGCCAGCTCCTTTCATTCAGTCAGTAGCTTCAAACATTTCTGGTATATGAATAACATGATGTTTTTCAATGGCAAAAATCAATGAATATTGTAAATGCACAAACAGTAATTTCTCCGCATTGCAAGGTGCAAGTCTGAAATTTTTTGCTTTTTCCTGCTCCTCTTAGCATGATAAAGAAGATTCAAAGAGAGTGAGATGCCAGCTCCTTTCATTCAGTCAGTAGCTTCAATCATTTCTGGATGTTTTTCAATGGCAAAAATCAATGAATATTGTAAATGCACAAACTGTAATTTCTCCGTATTGCAAGGTGCAATTCTGAAATTTTTTGCTTTTTCCTGCTCCTCTTAGCATGATAAAGAAGATTCAAAGAGAGTGAGATGCCAGCTCCTTTCATTCAGTCAGTAGCTTCAATCATTTCTGGACGTTTTTCAATGGCAAAAATCAATGAATATTGTAAATGCACAAACAGTAATTTCTCCGCATTGCAAGGTGCAATTCTGAAATTTTTTGCTTTTTCCCGCTCCTCTTAGCATGATAAAGAAGATTGAAAGAGAGTGAGGTGCCAGCTCCTTTCATTCAGTCAGTAGCTTCAAACATTTCTGGTATATGAATAACATGTTTTTCAATGGCAAAAATCAATGAATATGGTAAATGCACAAACAGTAATTTCTCCGCATTGCAAGGTGCAATTCTGAAATTTTTTGATTTTTCCTGCTCCTCTTAGCATGATAAAGAAGATTCAAAGAGAGTGAGATGCCAGCTCCTTTCATTCAGTCAGTAGCTTCAATCATTTCTGGATGTTTTTCAATGGCAAAAATCAATGAATATTGTAAATGCACAAACAGTAATTTCTCCGCATTGCAAGGTGCAATTCTGAAATTTTTTGCTTTTTCCTGCTCCTCTTAGCATGATAAAGAAGATTCAAAGAGAGTGAGATGCCAGCTCCTTTCATTCAGTCAGTAGCTTCAAACATTTCTGGTATATGAATAACATGATGTTTTTCAATGGCAAAAATCAATGAATATTGTAAATGCACAAACAGTAATTTCTCCGCATTGCAAGGTGCAATTCTGAAATTTTTTGCTTTTTCCTGCTCCTCTTAGCATGATAAAGAAGATTCAAAGAGAGTGAGATGCCAGCTCCTTTCATTCAGTCAGTAGCTTCAAACATTTCTGGTATATGAATAACATGATGTTTTTCAATGGCAAAAATCAATGAATATTGTAAATGCACAAACAGTAATTTCTCCGCATTGCAAGGTGCAAGTCTGAAATTTTTTGCTTTTTCCTGCTCCTCTTAGCATGATAAAGAAGATTCAAAGAGAGTGAGATGCCAGCTACTTTCATTCAGTCAGTAGCTTCAATCATTTCTGGACGTTTTTCAATGGTAAAAATCAATGAATATTGTAAATGCACAAACAGTAATTTCTCCACATTGCAAGGTGCAATTCTGAAATTTTTTGCTTTTTCCTGCTCCTCTTAGCATGATAAAGAAGATTCAAAGAGAGTGAGATGCCAGCTCCTTTCATTCAGTCAGTAGCTTCAAACATTTCTGGTATATGAATAACATGATGTTTTTCAATGGCAAAAATCAATGAATATTGTAAATGCACAAACAGTAATTTCTCCGCATTGCAAGGTGCAATTCTGAAATTTTTTGCTTTTTCCTGCTCCTCTTAGCATGATAAAGAAGATTCAAAGAGAGTGAGATGCCAGCTCCTTTCATTCAGTCAGTAGCTTCAATCATTTCTGGATGTTTTTCAATGGCAAAAATCAATGAATATTGTAAATGCACAAACTGTAATTTCTCCGCATTGCAAGGTGCAATTCTGAAATTTTTTGCTTTTTCCTGCTCCTCTTAGCATGATAAAGAAGATTCAAAGAGAGTGAGATGCCAGCTCCTTTCATTCAGTCAGTAGCTTCAATCATTTCTGGACGTTTTTCAGTGGCAAAAATCAATGAATATTGTAAATGCACAAACAGTAATTTCTCCGCATTGCAAGGTGCAATTCTGAAATTTTTTGCTTTTTCCTGCTCCTCTTAGCATGATAAAGAAGATTCAAAGAGAGTGAGATGCCAGCTCCTTTCATTCAGTCAGTACCTTCAATCATTTCTGGACGTTTTTCAATGGCAAAAATCAATGAATATTGTAAATGCACAAACAGTAATTTCTCCGCATTGCAAGGTGCAATTCTGAAATTTTTTGATTTTTCCTGCTCCTCTTAGCATGATAAAGAAGATTCAAAGAGAGTGAGATGCCAGCTCCTTTCATTCAGTCAGTAGCTTCAATCATTTCTGGACGTTTTTCAATGGCAAAAATCAATGAATATTGTAAATGCACAAACAGTAATTTCTCCGCATTGCAAGGTGCAATTCTGAAATTTTTTGCTTTTTCCTGCTCCTCTTAGCATGATAAAGAAGATTCAAAGAGAGTGAGATGCCAGCTCCTTTCATTCAGTCAGTAGCTTCAAACATTTCTGGTATATGAATAACATGATGTTTTTCAATGGCAAAAATCAATGAATATTGTAAATGCACAAACAGTAATTTCTCCGCATTGCAAGGTGCAATTCTGAAATTTTTTGCTTTTTCCTGCTCCTCTTAGCATGATAAAGAAGATTCAAAGAGAGTGAGATGCCAGCTCCTTTCATTCAGTCAGTAGCTTCAAACATTTCTGGTATATGAATAACATGATGTTTTTCAATGGCAAAAATCAATGAATATTGTAAATGCACAAACAGTAATTTCTCCGCATTGCAAGGTGCAAGTCTGAAATTTTTTGCTTTTTCCTGCTCCTCTTAGCATGATAAAGAAGATTCAAAGAGAGTGAGATGCCAGCTACTTTCATTCAGTCAGTAGCTTCAATCATTTCTGGACGTTTTTCAATGGTAAAAATCAATGAATATTGTAAATGCACAAACAGTAATTTCTCCACATTGCAAGGTGCAATTCTGAAATTTTTTGCTTTTTCCTGCTCCTCTTAGCATGATAAAGAAGATTCAAAGAGAGTGAGATGCCAGCTCCTTTCATTCAGTCAGTAGCTTCAAACATTTCTGGTATATGAATAACATGATGTTTTTCAATGGCAAAAATCAATGAATATTGTAAATGCACAAACAGTAATTTCTCCGCATTGCAAGGTGCAATTCTGAAATTTTTTGCTTTTTCCTGCTCCTCTTAGCATGATAAAGAAGATTCAAAGAGAGTGAGATGCCAGCTCCTTTCATTCAGTCAGTAGCTTCAATCATTTCTGGATGTTTTTCAAAGGCAAAAATCAATGAATATTGTAAATGCACAAACTGTAATTTCTCCGCATTGCAAGGTGCAATTCTGAAATTTTTTGCTTTTTCCTGCTCCTCTTAGCATGATAAAGAAGATTCAAAGAGAGTGAGATGCCAGCTCCTTTCATTCAGTCAGTAGCTTCAATCATTTCTGGACGTTTTTCAGTGGCAAAAATCAATGAATATTGTAAATGCACAAACAGTAATTTCTCCGCATTGCAAGGTGCAATTCTGAAATTTTTTGCTTTTTCCTGCTCCTCTTAGCATGATAAAGAAGATTCAAAGAGAGTGAGATGCCAGCTCCTTTCATTCAGTCAGTACCTTCAATCATTTCTGGACGTTTTTCAATGGCAAAAATCAATGAATATTGTAAATGCACAAACAGTAATTTCTCCGCATTGCAAGGTGCAAGTCTGAAATTTTTTGCTTTTTCCTGCTCCTCTTAGCATGATAAAGAAGATTCAAAGAGAGTGAGATGCCAGCTACTTTCATTCAGTCAGTAGCTTCAATCATTTCTGGACGTTTTTCAATGGTAAAAATCAATGAATATTGTAAATGCACAAACAGTAATTTCTCCACATTGCAAGGTGCAATTCTGAAATTTTTTGCTTTTTCCTGCTCCTCTTAGCATGATAAAGAAGATTCAAAGAGAGTGAGATGCCAGCTCCTTTCATTCAGTCAGTAGCTTCAAACATTTCTGGTATATGAATAACATGATGTTTTTCAATGGCAAAAATCAATGAATATTGTAAATGCACAAACAGTAATTTCTCCGCATTGCAAGGTGCAATTCTGAAATTTTTTGCTTTTTCCTGCTCCTCTTAGCATGATAAAGAAGATTCAAAGAGAGTGAGATGCCAGCTCCTTTCATTCAGTCAGTAGCTTCAATCATTTCTGGACGTTTTTCAATGGCAAAAATCAATGAATATTGTAAATGCACAAACAGTAATTTCTCCGCATTGCAAGGTGCAATTCTGAAATTTTTTGCTTTTTCCTGCTCCTCTTAGCATGATAAAGAAGATTCAAAGAGAGTGAGATGTCAGCTCCTTTCATTCAGTCAGTAGCTTCAAACATTTCTGGTATATGAATAACATGATGTTTTTCAATGGCAAAAATCAATGAATATTGTAAATGCACAAACAGTAATTTCTCCGCATTGCAAGGTGCAATTCTGAAATTTTTTGCTTTTTCCTGCTCCTCTTAGCATGATAAAGAAGATTCAAAGAGAGTGAGATGCCAGCTCCTTTCATTCAGTCAGTAGCTTCAATCATTTCTGGACGTTTTTCAATGGCAAAAATCAATGAATATTGTAAATGCACAAACAGTAATTTCTCCGCATTGCAAGGTGCAATTCTGAAATTTTTTGCTTTTTCCTGCTCCTCTTAGCATGATAAAGAAGATTCAAAGAGAGTGAGATGCCAGCTCCTTTCATTCAGTCAGTAGCTTCAAACATTTCTGGTATATGAATAACATGATGTTTTTCAATGGCAAAAATCAATGAATATTGTAAATGCACAAACAGTAATTTCTCCGCATTGCAAGGTGCAAGTCTGAAATTTTTTGCTTTTTCCTGCTCCTCTTAGCATGATAAAGAAGATTCAAAGAGAGTGAGATGCCAGCTCCTTTCATTCAGTCAGTAGCTTCAATCATTTCTGGATGTTTTTCAATGGCAAAAATCAATGAATATTGTAAATGCACAAACTGTAATTTCTCCGTATTGCAAGGTGCAATTCTGAAATTTTTTGCTTTTTCCTGCTCCTCTTAGCATGATAAAGAAGATTCAAAGAGAGTGAGATGCCAGCTCCTTTCATTCAGTCAGTAGCTTCAATCATTTCTGGACGTTTTTCAATGGCAAAAATCAATGAATATTGTAAATGCACAAACAGTAATTTCTCCGCATTGCAAGGTGCAATTCTGAAATTTTTTGCTTTTTCCTGCTCCTCTTAGCATGATAAAGAAGATTCAAAGAGAGTGAGATGACAGCTCCTTTCATTTAGTCAGTACCTTCAATCATTTCTGGACGTTTTTCAATGGCAAAAATCAATGAATATTGTAAATGCACAAACAGTAATTTCTCCGCATTGCAAGGTGCAATTCTGAAATTTTTTGCTTTTTCCCGCTCCTCTTAGCATGATAAAGAAGATTGAAAGAGAGTGAGGTGCCAGCTCCTTTCATTCAGTCAGTAGCTTCAAACATTTCTGGTATATGAATAACATGTTTTTCAATGGCAAAAATCAATGAATATGGTAAATGCACAAACAGTAATTTCTCCGCATTGCAAGGTGCAATTCTGAAATTTTTTGATTTTTCCTGCTCCTCTTAGCATGATAAAGAAGATTCAAAGAGAGTGAGATGCCAGCTCCTTTCATTCAGTCAGTAGCTTCAATCATTTCTGGACGTTTTTCAATGGCAAAAATCAATGAATATTGTAAATGCACAAACAGTAATTTCTCCGCATTGCAAGGTGCAATTCTGAAATTTTTTGCTTTTTCCTGCTCCTCTTAGCATGATAAAGAAGATTCAAAGAGAGTGAGATGCCAGCTCCTTTCATTCAGTCAGTAGCTTCAAACATTTCTGGTATATGAATAACATGATGTTTTTCAATGGCAAAAATCAATGAATATTGTAAATGCACAAACAGTAATTTCTCCGCATTGCAAGGTGCAATTCTGAAATTTTTTGCTTTTTCCTGCTCCTCTTAGCATGATAAAGAAGATTCAAAGAGAGTGAGATGCCAGCTCCTTTCATTCAGTCAGTAGCTTCAAACATTTCTGGTATATGAATAACATGATGTTTTTCAATGGCAAAAATCAATGAATATTGTAAATGCACAAACAGTAATTTCTCCGCATTGCAAGGTGCAAGTCTGAAATTTTTTGCTTTTTCCTGCTCCTCTTAGCATGATAAAGAAGATTCAAAGAGAGTGAGATGCCAGCTACTTTCATTCAGTCAGTAGCTTCAATCATTTCTGGACGTTTTTCAATGGTAAAAATCAATGAATATTGTAAATGCACAAACAGTAATTTCTCCACATTGCAAGGTGCAATTCTGAAATTTTTTGCTTTTTCCTGCTCCTCTTAGCATGATAAAGAAGATTCAAAGAGAGTGAGATGCCAGCTCCTTTCATTCAGTCAGTAACTTCAAACATTTCTGGTATATGAATAACATGATGTTTTTCAATGGCAAAAATCAATGAATATTGTAAATGCACAAACAGTAATTTCTCCGCATTGCAAGGTGCAATTCTGAAATTTTTTGCTTTTTCCTGCTCCTCTTAGCATGATAAAGAAGATTCAAAGAGAGTGAGATGCCAGCTCCTTTCATTCAGTCAGTAGCTTCAATCATTTCTGGATGTTTTTCAATGGCAAAAATCAATGAATATTGTAAATGCACAAACTGTAATTTCTCCGCATTGCAAGGTGCAATTCTGAAATTTTTTGCTTTTTCCTGCTCCTCTTAGCATGATAAAGAAGATTCAAAGAGAGTGAGATGCCAGCTCCTTTCATTCAGTCAGTAGCTTCAATCATTTCTGGACGTTTTTCAGTGGCAAAAATCAATGAATATTGTAAATGCACAAACAGTAATTTCTCCGCATTGCAAGGTGCAATTCTGAAATTTTTTGCTTTTTCCTGCTCCTCTTAGCATGATAAAGAAGATTCAAAGAGAGTGAGATGCCAGCTCCTTTCATTCAGTCAGTACCTTCAATCATTTCTGGACGTTTTTCAATGGCAAAAATCAATGAATATTGTAAATGCACAAACAGTAATTTCTCCGCATTGCAAGGTGCAAGTCTGAAATTTTTTGCTTTTTCCTGCTCCTCTTAGCATGATAAAGAAGATTCAAAGAGAGTGAGATGCCAGCTACTTTCATTCAGTCAGTAGCTTCAATCATTTCGGGACGTTTTTCAATGGTAAAAATCAATGAATATTGTAAATGCACAAACAGTAATTTCTCCACATTGCAAGGTGCAATTCTGAAATTTTTTGCTTTTTCCTGCTCCTCTTAGCATGATAACGAAGATTCAAAGAGAGTGAGATGCCAGCTCCTTTCATTCAGTCAGTAGCTTCAAACATTTCTGGTATATGAATAACATGATGTTTTTCAATGGCAAAAATCAATGAATATTGTAAATGCACAAACAGTAATTTCTCCGCATTGCAAGGTGCAATTCTGAAATTTTTTGCTTTTTCCTGCTCCTCTTAGCATGATAAAGAAGATTCAAAGAGAGTGAGATGCCAGCTCCTTTCATTCAGTCAGTAGCTTCAATCATTTCTGGATGTTTTTCAATGGCAAAAATCAATGAATATTGTAAATGCACAAACTGTAATTTCTCCGCATTGCAAGGTGCAATTCTGAAATTTTTTGCTTTTTCCTGCTCCTCTTAGCATGATAAAGAAGATTCAAAGAGAGTGAGATGCCAGCTCCTTTCATTCAGTCAGTAGCTTCAATCATTTCTGGACGTTTTTCAATGGCAAAAATCAATGAATATTGTAAATGCACAAACAGTAATTTCTCCGCATTGCAAGGTGCAATTCTGAAATTTTTTGCTTTTTCCTGCTCCTCTTAGCATGATAAAGAAGATTCAAAGAGAGTGAGATGCCAGCTCCTTTCATTCAGTCAGTAGCTTCAATCATTTCTGGACGTTTTTCAATGGCAAAAATCAATGAATATTGTAAATGCACAAACAGTAATTTCTCCGCATTGCAAGGTGCAATTCTGAAATTTTTTGCTTTTTCCCGCTCCTCTTAGCATGATAAAGAAGATTCAAAGAGAGTGAGGTGCCAGCTCCTTTCATTCAGTCAGTAGCTTCAAACATTTCTGGTATATGAATAACATGTTTTTCAATGGCAAAAATCAATGAATATTGTAAATGCACAAACAGTAATTTCTCCGCATTGCAAGGTGCAATTCTGAAATTTTTTGATTTTTCCTGCTCCTCTTAGCATGATAAAGAAGATTCAAAGAGAGTGAGATGCCAGCTCCTTTCATTCAGTCAGTAGCTTCAATCATTTCTGGACGTTTTTCAATGGCAAAAATCAATGAATATTGTAAAAGCACAAACAGTAATTTCTCCACATTGCAAGGTGCAATTCTGAAATTTTTTGCTTTTTCCTGCTCCTCTTAGCATGATAAAGAAGATTCAAAGAGAGTGAGATGCCAGCTCCTTTCATTCAGTCAGTAGCTTCAAACATTTCTGGTATATGAATAACATGATGTTTTTCAATGGCAAAAATCAATGAATATTGTAAATGCACAAACAGTAATTTCTCCGCATTGCAAGGTGCAATTCTGAAATTTTTTGCTTTTTCCTGCTCCTCTTAGCATGATAAAGAAGATTCAAAGAGAGTGAGATGCCAGCTCCTTTCATTCAGTCAGTAGCTTCAAACATTTCTGGTATATGAATAACATGATGTTTTTCAATGGCAAAAATCAATGAATATTGTAAATGCACAAACAGTAATTTCTCCACATTGCAAGGTGCAATTCTGAAATTTTTTGCTTTTTCCTGCTCCTCTTAGCATGATAAAGAAGATTCAAAGAGAGTGAGATGCCAGCTACTTTCATTCAGTCAGTAGCTTCAATCATTTCGGGACGTTTTTCAATGGTAAAAATCAATGAATATTGTAAATGCACAAACAGTAATTTCTCCACATTGCAAGGTGCAATTCTGAAATTTTTTGCTTTTTCCTGCTCCTCTTAGCATGATAACGAAGATTCAAAGAGAGTGAGATGCCAGCTCCTTTCATTCAGTCAGTAGCTTCAAACATTTCTGGTATATGAATAACATGATGTTTTTCAATGGCAAAAATCAATGAATATTGTAAATGCACAAACAGTAATTTCTCCGCATTGCAAGGTGCAATTCTGAAATTTTTTGCTTTTTCCTGCTCCTCTTAGCATGATAAAGAAGATTCAAAGAGAGTGAGATGCCAGCTCCTTTCATTCAGTCAGTAGCTTCAAACATTTCTGGTATATGAATAACATGATGTTTTTCAATGGCAAAAATCAATGAATATTGTAAATGCACAAACAGTAATTTCTCCGCATTGCAAGGTGCAAGTCTGAAATTTTTTGCTTTTTCCTGCTCCTCTTAGCATGATAAAGAAGATTCAAAGAGAGTGAGATGCCAGCTACTTTCATTCAGTCAGTAGCTTCAATCATTTCTGGACGTTTTTCAATGGTAAAAATCAATGAATATTGTAAATGCACAAACAGTAATTTCTCCACATTGCAAGGTGCAATTCTGAAATTTTTTGCTTTTTCCTGCTCCTCTTAGCATGATAAAGAAGATTCAAAGAGAGTGAGATGCCAGCTCCTTTCATTCAGTCAGTAGCTTCAAACATTTCTGGTATATGAATAACATGATGTTTTTCAATGGCAAAAATCAATGAATATTGTAAATGCACAAACAGTAATTTCTCCGCATTGCAAGGTGCAATTCTGAAATTTTTTGCTTTTTCCTGCTCCTCTTAGCATGATAAAGAAGATTCAAAGAGAGTGAGATGCCAGCTCCTTTCATTCAGTCAGTAGCTTCAATCATTTCTGGATGTTTTTCAATGGCAAAAATCAATGAATATTGTAAATGCACAAACTGTAATTTCTCCGCATTGCAAGGTGCAATTCTGAAATTTTTTGCTTTTTCCTGCTCCTCTTAGCATGATAAAGAAGATTCAAAGAGAGTGAGATGCCAGCTCCTTTCATTCAGTCAGTAGCTTCAATCATTTCTGGACGTTTTTCAGTGGCAAAAATCAATGAATATTGTAAATGCACAAACAGTAATTTCTCCGCATTGCAAGGTGCAATTCTGAAATTTTTTGCTTTTTCCTGCTCCTCTTAGCATGATAAAGAAGATTCAAAGAGAGTGAGATGCCAGCTCCTTTCATTCAGTCAGTACCTTCAATCATTTCTGGACGTTTTTCAATGGCAAAAATCAATGAATATTGTAAATGCACAAACAGTAATTTCTCCGCATTGCAAGGTGCAAGTCTGAAATTTTTTGCTTTTTCCTGCTCCTCTTAGCATGATAAAGAAGATTCAAAGAGAGTGAGATGCCAGCTACTTTCATTCAGTCAGTAGCTTCAATCATTTCGGGACGTTTTTCAATGGTAAAAATCAATGAATATTGTAAATGCACAAACAGTAATTTCTCCACATTGCAAGGTGCAATTCTGAAATTTTTTGCTTTTTCCTGCTCCTCTTAGCATGATAACGAAGATTCAAAGAGAGTGAGATGCCAGCTCCTTTCATTCAGTCAGTAGCTTCAAACATTTCTGGTATATGAATAACATGATGTTTTTCAATGGCAAAAATCAATGAATATTGTAAATGCACAAACAGTAATTTCTCCGCATTGCAAGGTGCAATTCTGAAATTTTTTGCTTTTTCCTGCTCCTCTTAGCATGATAAAGAAGATTCAAAGAGAGTGAGATGCCAGCTCCTTTCATTCAGTCAGTAGCTTCAATCATTTCTGGATGTTTTTCAATGGCAAAAATCAATGAATATTGTAAATGCACAAACTGTAATTTCTCCGCATTGCAAGGTGCAATTCTGAAATTTTTTGCTTTTTCCTGCTCCTCTTAGCATGATAAAGAAGATTCAAAGAGAGTGAGATGCCAGCTCCTTTCATTCAGTCAGTAGCTTCAATCATTTCTGGACGTTTTTCAATGGCAAAAATCAATGAATATTGTAAATGCACAAACAGTAATTTCTCCGCATTGCAAGGTGCAATTCTGAAATTTTTTGCTTTTTCCTGCTCCTCTTAGCATGATAAAGAAGATTCAAAGAGAGTGAGATGCCAGCTCCTTTCATTCAGTCAGTAGCTTCAATCATTTCTGGACGTTTTTCAATGGCAAAAATCAATGAATATTGTAAATGCACAAACAGTAATTTCTCCGCATTGCAAGGTGCAATTCTGAAATTTTTTGCTTTTTCCCGCTCCTCTTAGCATGATAAAGAAGATTCAAAGAGAGTGAGGTGCCAGCTCCTTTCATTCAGTCAGTAGCTTCAAACATTTCTGGTATATGAATAACATGTTTTTCAATGGCAAAAATCAATGAATATTGTAAATGCACAAACAGTAATTTCTCCGCATTGCAAGGTGCAATTCTGAAATTTTTTGATTTTTCCTGCTCCTCTTAGCATGATAAAGAAGATTCAAAGAGAGTGAGATGCCAGCTCCTTTCATTCAGTCAGTAGCTTCAATCATTTCTGGACGTTTTTCAATGGCAAAAATCAATGAATATTGTAAAAGCACAAACAGTAATTTCTCCGCATTGCAAGGTGCAATTCTGAAATTTTTTGCTTTTTCCTGCTCCTCTTAGCATGATAAAGAAGATTCAAAGAGAGTGAGATGCCAGCTCCTTTCATTCAGTCAGTAGCTTCAAACATTTCTGGTATATGAATAACATGATGTTTTTCAATGGCAAAAATCAATGAATATTGTAAATGCACAAACAGTAATTTCTCCGCATTGCAAGGTGCAATTCTGAAATTTTTTGCTTTTTCCTGCTCCTCTTAGCATGATAAAGAAGATTCAAAGAGAGTGAGATGCCAGCTCCTTTCATTCAGTCAGTAGCTTCAAACATTTCTGGTATATGAATAACATGATGTTTTTCAATGGCAAAAATCAATGAATATTGTAAATGCACAAACAGTAATTTCTCCGCATTGCAAGGTGCAAGTCTGAAATTTTTTGCTTTTTCCTGCTCCTCTTAGCATGATAAAGAAGATTCAAAGAGAGTGAGATGCCAGCTCCTTTCATTCAGTCAGTAGCTTCAAACATTTCTGGTATATGAATAACATGATGTTTTTCAATGGCAAAAATCAATGAATATTGTAAATGCACAAACAGTAATTTCTCCGCATTGCAAGGTGCAATTCTGAAATTTTTTGCTTTTTCCTGCTCCTCTTAGCATGATAAAGAAGATTCAAAGAGAGTGAGATGCCAGCTCCTTTCATTCAGTCAGTAGCTTCAAACATTTCTGGTATATGAATAACATGATGTTTTTCAATGGCAAAAATCAATGAATATTGTAAATGCACAAACAGTAATTTCTCCGCATTGCAAGGTGCAAGTCTGAAATTTTTTGCTTTTTCCTGCTCCTCTTAGCATGATAAAGAAGATTCAAAGAGAGTGAGATGCCAGCTACTTTCATTCAGTCAGTAGCTTCAATCATTTCTGGACGTTTTTCAATGGTAAAAATCAATGAATATTGTAAATGCACAAACAGTAATTTCTCCACATTGCAAGGTGCAATTCTGAAATTTTTTGCTTTTTCCTGCTCCTCTTAGCATGATAAAGAAGATTCAAAGAGAGTGAGATGCCAGCTCCTTTCATTCAGTCAGTAGCTTCAAACATTTCTGGTATATGAATAACATGATGTTTTTCAATGGCAAAAATCAATGAATATTGTAAATGCACAAACAGTAATTTCTCCGCATTGCAAGGTGCAATTCTGAAATTTTTTGCTTTTTCCTGCTCCTCTTAGCATGATAAAGAAGATTCAAAGAGAGTGAGATGCCAGCTCCTTTCATTCAGTCAGTAGCTTCAATCATTTCTGGATGTTTTTCAATGGCAAAAATCAATGAATATTGTAAATGCACAAACTGTAATTTCTCCGCATTGCAAGGTGCAATTCTGAAATTTTTTGCTTTTTCCTGCTCCTCTTAGCATGATAAAGAAGATTCAAAGAGAGTGAGATGCCAGCTCCTTTCATTCAGTCAGTAGCTTCAATCATTTCTGGACGTTTTTCAGTGGCAAAAATCAATGAATATTGTAAATGCACAAACAGTAATTTCTCCGCATTGCAAGGTGCAATTCTGAAATTTTTTGCTTTTTCCTGCTCCTCTTAGCATGATAAAGAAGATTCAAAGAGAGTGAGATGCCAGCTCCTTTCATTCAGTCAGTACCTTCAATCATTTCTGGACGTTTTTCAATGGCAAAAATCAATGAATATTGTAAATGCACAAACAGTAATTTCTCCGCATTGCAAGGTGCAAGTCTGAAATTTTTTGCTTTTTCCTGCTCCTCTTAGCATGATAACGAAGATTCAAAGAGAGTGAGATGCCAGCTCCTTTCATTCAGTCAGTAGCTTCAAACATTTCTGGTATATGAATAACATGATGTTTTTCAATGGCAAAAATCAATGAATATTGTAAATGCACAAACAGTAATTTCTCCGCATTGCAAGGTGCAATTCTGAAATTTTTTGCTTTTTCCTGCTCCTCTTAGCATGATAAAGAAGATTCAAAGAGAGTGAGATGCCAGCTCCTTTCATTCAGTCAGTAGCTTCAATCATTTCTGGATGTTTTTCAATGGCAAAAATCAATGAATATTGTAAATGCACAAACTGTAATTTCTCCGCATTGCAAGGTGCAATTCTGAAATTTTTTGCTTTTTCCTGCTCCTCTTAGCATGATAAAGAAGATTCAAAGAGAGTGAGATGCCAGCTCCTTTCATTCAGTCAGTAGCTTCAATCATTTCTGGACGTTTTTCAATGGCAAAAATCAATGAATATTGTAAATGCACAAACAGTAATTTCTCCGCATTGCAAGGTGCAATTCTGAAATTTTTTGCTTTTTCCTGCTCCTCTTAGCATGATAAAGAAGATTCAAAGAGAGTGAGATGCCAGCTCCTTTCATTCAGTCAGTAGCTTCAATCATTTCTGGACGTTTTTCAATGGCAAAAATCAATGAATATTGTAAATGCACAAACAGTAATTTCTCCGCATTGCAAGGTGCAATTCTGAAATTTTTTGCTTTTTCCCGCTCCTCTTAGCATGATAAAGAAGATTCAAAGAGAGTGAGGTGCCAGCTCCTTTCATTCAGTCAGTAGCTTCAAACATTTCTGGTATATGAATAACATGTTTTTCAATGGCAAAAATCAATGAATATTGTAAATGCACAAACAGTAATTTCTCCGCATTGCAAGGTGCAATTCTGAAATTTTTTGCTTTTTCCTGCTCCTCTTAGCATGATAAAGAAGATTCAAAGAGAGTGAGATGCCAGCTCCTTTCATTCAGTCAGTAGCTTCAATCATTTCTGGACGTTTTTCAATGGCAAAAATCAATGAATATTGTAAATGCACAAACAGTAATTTCTCCGCATTGCAAGGTGCAATTCTGAAATTTTTTGCTTTTTCCCGCTCCTCTTAGCATGATAAAGAAGATTCAAAGAGAGTGAGGTGCCAGCTCCTTTCATTCAGTCAGTAGCTTCAAACATTTCTGGTATATGAATAACATGTTTTTCAATGGCAAAAATCAATGAATATTGTAAATGCACAAACAGTAATTTCTCCGCATTGCAAGGTGCAATTCTGAAATTTTTTGATTTTTCCTGCTCCTCTTAGCATGATAAAGAAGATTCAAAGAGAGTGAGATGCCAGCTCCTTTCATTCAGTCAGTAGCTTCAATCATTTCTGGACGTTTTTCAATGGCAAAAATCAATGAATATTGTAAAAGCACAAACAGTAATTTCTCCGCATTGCAAGGTGCAATTCTGAAATTTTTTGCTTTTTCCTGCTCCTCTTAGCATGATAAAGAAGATTCAAAGAGAGTGAGATGCCAGCTCCTTTCATTCAGTCAGTAGCTTCAAACATTTCTGGTATATGAATAACATGATGTTTTTCAATGGCAAAAATCAATGAATATTGTAAATGCACAAACAGTAATTTCTCCGCATTGCAAGGTGCAATTCTGAAATTTTTTGCTTTTTCCTGCTCCTCTTAGCATGATAAAGAAGATTCAAAGAGAGTGAGATGCCAGCTCCTTTCATTCAGTCAGTAGCTTCAAACATTTCTGGTATATGAATAACATGATGTTTTTCAATGGCAAAAATCAATGAATATTGTAAATGCACAAACAGTAATTTCTCCGCATTGCAAGGTGCAAGTCTGAAATTTTTTGCTTTTTCCTGCTCCTCTTAGCATGATAAAGAAGATTCAAAGAGAGTGAGATGCCAGCTCCTTTCATTCAGTCAGTAGCTTCAAACATTTCTGGTATATGAATAACATGATGTTTTTCAATGGCAAAAATCAATGAATATTGTAAATGCACAAACAGTAATTTCTCCGCATTGCAAGGTGCAATTCTGAAATTTTTTGCTTTTTCCTGCTCCTCTTAGCATGATAAAGAAGATTCAAAGAGAGTGAGATGCCAGCTCCTTTCATTCAGTCAGTAGCTTCAAACATTTCTGGTATATGAATAACATGATGTTTTTCAATGGCAAAAATCAATGAATATTGTAAATGCACAAACAGTAATTTCTCCGCATTGCAAGGTGCAAGTCTGAAATTTTTTGCTTTTTCCTGCTCCTCTTAGCATGATAAAGAAGATTCAAAGAGAGTGAGATGCCAGCTACTTTCATTCAGTCAGTAGCTTCAATCATTTCTGGACGTTTTTCAATGGTAAAAATCAATGAATATTGTAAATGCACAAACAGTAATTTCTCCACATTGCAAGGTGCAATTCTGAAATTTTTTGCTTTTTCCTGCTCCTCTTAGCATGATAAAGAAGATTCAAAGAGAGTGAGATGCCAGCTCCTTTCATTCAGTCAGTAGCTTCAAACATTTCTGGTATATGAATAACATGATGTTTTTCAATGGCAAAAATCAATGAATATTGTAAATGCACAAACAGTAATTTCTCCGCATTGCAAGGTGCAATTCTGAAATTTTTTGCTTTTTCCTGCTCCTCTTAGCATGATAAAGAAGATTCAAAGAGAGTGAGATGCCAGCTCCTTTCATTCAGTCAGTAGCTTCACTCATTTCTGGATGTTTTTCAATGGCAAAAATCAATGAATATTGTAAATGCACAAACTGTAATTTCTCCGCATTGCAAGGTGCAATTCTGAAATTTTTTGCTTTTTCCTGCTCCTCTTAGCATGATAAAGAAGATTCAAAGAGAGTGAGATGCCAGCTCCTTTCATTCAGTCAGTAGCTTCAATCATTTCTGGACGTTTTTCAGTGGCAAAAATCAATGAATATTGTAAATGCACAAACAGTAATTTCTCCGCATTGCAAGGTGCAATTCTGAAATTTTTTGCTTTTTCCTGCTCCTCTTAGCATGATAAAGAAGATTCAAAGAGAGTGAGATGCCAGCTCCTTTCATTCAGTCAGTACCTTCAATCATTTCTGGACGTTTTTCAATGGCAAAAATCAATGAATATTGTAAATGCACAAACAGTAATTTCTCCGCATTGCAAGGTGCAAGTCTGAAATTTTTTGCTTTTTCCTGCTCCTCTTAGCATGATAAAGAAGATTCAAAGAGAGTGAGATGCCAGCTACTTTCATTCAGTCAGTAGCTTCAATCATTTCGGGACGTTTTTCAATGGTAAAAATCAATGAATATTGTAAATGCACAAACAGTAATTTCTCCACATTGCAAGGTGCAATTCTGAAATTTTTTGCTTTTTCCTGCTCCTCTTAGCATGATAACGAAGATTCAAAGAGAGTGAGATGCCAGCTCCTTTCATTCAGTCAGTAGCTTCAAACATTTCTGGTATATGAATAACATGATGTTTTTCAATGGCAAAAATCAATGAATATTGTAAATGCACAAACAGTAATTTCTCCGCATTGCAAGGTGCAATTCTGAAATTTTTTGCTTTTTCCTGCTCCTCTTAGCATGATAAAGAAGATTCAAAGAGAGTGAGATGCCAGCTCCTTTCATTCAGTCAGTAGCTTCAATCATTTCTGGATGTTTTTCAATGGCAAAAATCAATGAATATTGTAAATGCACAAACTGTAATTTCTCCGCATTGCAAGGTGCAATTCTGAAATTTTTTGCTTTTTCCTGCTCCTCTTAGCATGATAAAGAAGATTCAAAGAGAGTGAGATGCCAGCTCCTTTCATTCAGTCAGTAGCTTCAATCATTTCTGGACGTTTTTCAATGGCAAAAATCAATGAATATTGTAAATGCACAAACAGTAATTTCTCCGCATTGCAAGGTGCAATTCTGAAATTTTTTGCTTTTTCCTGCTCCTCTTAGCATGATAAAGAAGATTCAAAGAGAGTGAGATGCCAGCTCCTTTCATTCAGTCAGTAGCTTCAATCATTTCTGGACGTTTTTCAATGGCAAAAATCAATGAATATTGTAAATGCACAAACAGTAATTTCTCCGCATTGCAAGGTGCAATTCTGAAATTTTTTGCTTTTTCCCGCTCCTCTTAGCATGATAAAGAAGATTCAAAGAGAGTGAGGTGCCAGCTCCTTTCATTCAGTCAGTAGCTTCAAACATTTCTGGTATATGAATAACATGTTTTTCAATGGCAAAAATCAATGAATATTGTAAATGCACAAACAGTAATTTCTCCGCATTGCAAGGTGCAATTCTGAAATTTTTTGATTTTTCCTGCTCCTCTTAGCATGATAAAGAAGATTCAAAGAGAGTGAGATGCCAGCTCCTTTCATTCAGTCAGTAGCTTCAATCATTTCTGGACGTTTTTCAATGGCAAAAATCAATGAATATTGTAAAAGCACAAACAGTAATTTCTCCGCATTGCAAGGTGCAATTCTGAAATTTTTTGCTTTTTCCTGCTCCTCTTAGCATGATAAAGAAGATTCAAAGAGAGTGAGATGCCAGCTCCTTTCATTCAGTCAGTAGCTTCAAACATTTCTGGTATATGAATAACATGATGTTTTTCAATGGCAAAAATCAATGAATATTGTAAATGCACAAACAGTAATTTCTCCGCATTGCAAGGTGCAATTCTGAAATTTTTTGCTTTTTCCTGCTCCTCTTAGCATGATAAAGAAGATTCAAAGAGAGTGAGATGCCAGCTCCTTTCATTCAGTCAGTAGCTTCAAACATTTCTGGTATATGAATAACATGATGTTTTTCAATGGCAAAAATCAATGAATATTGTAAATGCACAAACAGTAATTTCTCCGCATTGCAAGGTGCAAGTCTGAAATTTTTTGCTTTTTCCTGCTCCTCTTAGCATGATAAAGAAGATTCAAAGAGAGTGAGATGCCAGCTCCTTTCATTCAGTCAGTAGCTTCAAACATTTCTGGTATATGAATAACATGATGTTTTTCAATGGCAAAAATCAATGAATATTGTAAATGCACAAACAGTAATTTCTCCGCATTGCAAGGTGCAATTCTGAAATTTTTTGCTTTTTCCTGCTCCTCTTAGCATGATAAAGAAGATTCAAAGAGAGTGAGATGCCAGCTCCTTTCATTCAGTCAGTAGCTTCAAACATTTCTGGTATATGAATAACATGATGTTTTTCAATGGCAAAAATCAATGAATATTGTAAATGCACAAACAGTAATTTCTCCGCATTGCAAGGTGCAAGTCTGAAATTTTTTGCTTTTTCCTGCTCCTCTTAGCATGATAAAGAAGATTCAAAGAGAGTGAGATGCCAGCTACTTTCATTCAGTCAGTAGCTTCAATCATTTCTGGACGTTTTTCAATGGTAAAAATCAATGAATATTGTAAATGCACAAACAGTAATTTCTCCACATTGCAAGGTGCAATTCTGAAATTTTTTGCTTTTTCCTGCTCCTCTTAGCATGATAAAGAAGATTCAAAGAGAGTGAGATGCCAGCTCCTTTCATTCAGTCAGTAGCTTCAAACATTTCTGGTATATGAATAACATGATGTTTTTCAATGGCAAAAATCAATGAATATTGTAAATGCACAAACAGTAATTTCTCCGCATTGCAAGGTGCAATTCTGAAATTTTTTGCTTTTTCCTGCTCCTCTTAGCATGATAAAGAAGATTCAAAGAGAGTGAGATGCCAGCTCCTTTCATTCAGTCAGTAGCTTCAATCATTTCTGGATGTTTTTCAATGGCAAAAATCAATGAATATTGTAAATGCACAAACTGTAATTTCTCCGCATTGCAAGGTGCAATTCTGAAATTTTTTGCTTTTTCCTGCTCCTCTTAGCATGATAAAGAAGATTCAAAGAGAGTGAGATGCCAGCTCCTTTCATTCAGTCAGTAGCTTCAATCATTTCTGGACGTTTTTCAGTGGCAAAAATCAATGAATATTGTAAATGCACAAACAGTAATTTCTCCGCATTGCAAGGTGCAATTCTGAAATTTTTTGCTTTTTCCTGCTCCTCTTAGCATGATAAAGAAGATTCAAAGAGAGTGAGATGCCAGCTCCTTTCATTCAGTCAGTACCTTCAATCATTTCTGGACGTTTTTCAATGGCAAAAATCAATGAATATTGTAAATGCACAAACAGTAATTTCTCCGCATTGCAAGGTGCAAGTCTGAAATTTTTTGCTTTTTCCTGCTCCTCTTAGCATGATAAAGAAGATTCAAAGAGAGTGAGATGCCAGCTACTTTCATTCAGTCAGTAGCTTCAATCATTTCGGGACGTTTTTCAATGGTAAAAATCAATGAATATTGTAAATGCACAAACAGTAATTTCTCCACATTGCAAGGTGCAATTCTGAAATTTTTTGCTTTTTCCTGCTCCTCTTAGCATGATAACGAAGATTCAAAGAGAGTGAGATGCCAGCTCCTTTCATTCAGTCAGTAGCTTCAAACATTTCTGGTATATGAATAACATGATGTTTTTCAATGGCAAAAATCAATGAATATTGTAAATGCACAAACAGTAATTTCTCCGCATTGCAAGGTGCAATTCTGAAATTTTTTGCTTTTTCCTGCTCCTCTTAGCATGATAAAGAAGATTCAAAGAGAGTGAGATGCCAGCTCCTTTCATTCAGTCAGTAGCTTCAATCATTTCTGGATGTTTTTCAATGGCAAAAATCAATGAATATTGTAAATGCACAAACTGTAATTTCTCCGCATTGCAAGGTGCAATTCTGAAATTTTTTGCTTTTTCCTGCTCCTCTTAGCATGATAAAGAAGATTCAAAGAGAGTGAGATGCCAGCTCCTTTCATTCAGTCAGTAGCTTCAATCATTTCTGGACGTTTTTCAATGGCAAAAATCAATGAATATTGTAAATGCACAAACAGTAATTTCTCCGCATTGCAAGGTGCAATTCTGAAATTTTTTGCTTTTTCCTGCTCCTCTTAGCATGATAAAGAAGATTCAAAGAGAGTGAGATGCCAGCTCCTTTCATTCAGTCAGTAGCTTCAATCATTTCTGGACGTTTTTCAATGGCAAAAATCAATGAATATTGTAAATGCACAAACAGTAATTTCTCCGCATTGCAAGGTGCAATTCTGAAATTTTTTGCTTTTTCCCGCTCCTCTTAGCATGATAAAGAAGATTCAAAGAGAGTGAGGTGCCAGCTCCTTTCATTCAGTCAGTAGCTTCAAACATTTCTGGTATACTAATAACATGTTTTTCAATGGCAAAAATCAATGAATATTGTAATTGCACAAACAGTAATTTCTCCGCATTGCAAGGTGCAATTCTGAATTTTTTTGATTTTTCCTGCTCCTCTTAGCATGATAAAGAAGATTCAAAGAGAGTGAGATGCCAGCTCCTTTCATTCAGTCAGTAGCTTCAATCATTTCTGGACGTTTTTCAATGGCAAAAATCAATGAATATTGTAAAAGCACAAACAGTAATTTCTCCGCATTGCAAGGTGCAATTCTGAAATTTTTTGCTTTTTCCTGCTCCTCTTAGCATGATAAAGAAGATTCAAAGAGAGTGAGATGCCAGCTCCTTTCATTCAGTCAGTAGCTTCAAACATTTCTGGTATATGAATAACATGATGTTTTTCAATGGCAAAAATCAATGAATATTGTAAATGCACAAACAGTAATTTCTCCGCATTGCAAGGTGCAATTCTGAAATTTTTTGCTTTTTCCTGCTCCTCTTAGCATGATAAAGAAGATTCAAAGAGAGTGAGATGCCAGCTCCTTTCATTCAGTCAGTAGCTTCAAACATTTCTGGTATATGAATAACATGATGTTTTTCAATGGCAAAAATCAATGAATATTGTAAATGCACAAACAGTAATTTCTCCGCATTGCAAGGTGCAAGTCTGAAATTTTTTGCTTTTTCCTGCTCCTCTTAGCATGATAAAGAAGATTCAAAGAGAGTGAGATGCCAGCTACTTTCATTCAGTCAGTAGCTTCAATCATTTCTGGACGTTTTTCAATGGTAAAAATCAATGAATATTGTAAATGCACAAACAGTAATTTCTCCACATTGCAAGGTGCAATTCTGAAATTTTTTGCTTTTTCCTGCTCCTCTTAGCATGATAAAGAAGATTCAAAGAGAGTGAGATGCCAGCTCCTTTCATTCAGTCAGTAGCTTCAAACATTTCTGGTATATGAATAACATGATGTTTTTCAATGGCAAAAATCAATGAATATTGTAAATGCACAAACAGTAATTTCTCCACATTGCAAGGTGCAATTCTGAAATTTTTTGCTTTTTCCTGCTCCTCTTAGCATGATAAAGCAGATTCAAAGAGAGTGAGATGCCAGCTCCTTTCATTCAGTCAGTAGCTTCAATCATTTCTGGATGTTTTTCAATGGCAAAAATCAATGAATATTGTAAATGCACAAACTGTAATTTCTCCGCATTGCAAGGTGCAATTCTGAAATTTTTTGCTTTTTCCTGCTCCTCTTAGCATGATAAAGAAGATTCAAAGAGAGTGAGATGCCAGCTCCTTTCATTCAGTCAGTAGCTTCAATCATTTCTGGACGTTTTTCAATGGCAAAAATCAATGAATATTGTAAATGCACAAACAGTAATTTCTCCGCATTGCAAGGTGCAATTCTGAAATTTTTTGCTTTTTCCTGCTCCTCTTAGCATGATAAAGAAGATTCAAAGAGAGTGAGATGCCAGCTCCTTTCACTCAGTCAGTAGCTTCAAACATTTCTGGTATATGAATAACATGATGTTTTTCAATGGCAAAAATCAATGAATATTGTAAATGCACAAACAGTAATTTCTCCGCATTGCAAGGTGCAAGTCTGAAATTTTTTGCTTTTTCCTGCTCCTCTTAGCATGATAAAGAAGATTCAAAGAGAGTGAGATGCCAGTTACTTTCATTCAGTCAGTAGCTTCAATCATTTCTGGACGTTTTTCAATGGTAAAAATCAATGAATATTGTAAATGCACAAACAGTAATTTCTCCACATTGCAAGGTGCAATTCTGAAATTTTTTGCTTTTTCCTGCTCCTCTTAGCATGATAAAGAAGATTCAAAGAGAGTGAGATGCCAGCTCCTTTCATTCAGTCAGTAGCTTCAAACATTTCTGGTATATGAATAACATGATGTTTTTCAATGGCAAAAATCAATGAATATTGTAAATGCACAAACAGTAATTTCTCCGCATTGCAAGGTGCAATTCTGAAATTTTTTGCTTTTTCCTGCTCCTCTTAGCATGATAAAGAAGATTCAAAGAGAGTGAGATGCCAGCTCCTTTCATTCAGTCAGTAGCTTCAAACATTTCTGGTATATGAATAACATGATGTTTTTCAATGGCAAAAATCAATGAATATTGTAAATGCACAAACAGTAATTTCTCCGCATTGCAAGGTGCAATTCTGAAATTTTTTGCTTTTTCCTGCTCCTCTTAGCATGATAAAGAAGATTCAAAAAGAGTGAGATGCCAGCTCCTTTCATTCAGTCAGTAGCTTCAATCATTTCTGGATGTTTTTCAATGGCAAAAATCAATGAATATTGTAAATGCACAAACAGTAATTTCTCCGCATTGCAAGGTGCAATTCTGAAATTTTTTGCATTTTCCTGCTCCTCTTAGCATGATAAAGAAGATTCAAAGAGAGTGAGATGTCAGCTCCTTTCATTCAGTCAGTAGCTTCAAACATTTCTGGTATATGAATAACATGATGTTTTTCAATGGCAAAAATCAATGAATATTGTAAATGCACAAACAGTAATTTCTCCGCATTGCAAGGTGCAATTCTGAAATTTTTTGCTTTTTCCTGCTCCTCTTAGCATGATAAAGAAGATTCAAAGAGAGTGAGATGCCAGCTCCTTTCATTCAGTCAGTAGCTTCAATCATTTCTGGATGTTTTTCAATGGCAAAAATCAATGAATATTGTAAATGCACAAACAGTAATTTCTCCGCATTGCAAGGTGCAATTCTGAAATTTTTTGCTTTTTCCTGCTCCTCTTAGCATGATAAAGAAGATTCAAAGAGAGTGAGATGCCAGCTCCTTTCATTCAGTCAGTAGCTTCAAACATTTCTGGTATATGAATAACATGATGTTTTTCAATGGCAAAAATCAATGAATATTGTAAATGCACAAACAGTAATTTCTCCGCATTGCAAGGTGCAAGTCTGAAATTTTTTTGCTTTTTCCTGCTCCTCTTAGCATGATAAAGAAGATTCAAAGAGAGTGAGATGCCAGCTACTTTCATTCAGTCAGTAGCTTCAATCATTTCTGGACGTTTTTCAATGGTAAAAATCAATGAATATTGTAAATGCACAAACAGTAATTTCTCCACATTGCAAGGTGCAATTCTGAAATTTTTTGCTTTTTCCTGCTCCTCTTAGCATGATAAAGAAGATTCAAAGAGAGTGAGATGCCAGCTCCTTTCATTCAGTCAGTAGCTTCAAACATTTCTGGTATATGAATAACATGATGTTTTTCAATGGCAAAAATCAATGAATATTGTAAATGCACAAACAGTAATTTCTCCGCATTGCAAGGTGCAATTCTGAAATTTTTTGCTTTTTCCTGCTCCTCTTAGCATGATAAAGAAGATTCAAAGAGAGTGAGATGCCAGCTCCTTTCATTCAGTCAGTAGCTTCAAACATTTCTGGTATATGAATAACATGATGTTTTTCAATGGCAAAAATCAATGAATATTGTAAATGCACAAACAGTAATTTCTCCGCATTGCAAGGTGCAAGTCTGAAATTTTTTGCTTTTTCCTGCTCCTCTTAGCATGATAAAGAAGATTCAAAGAGAGTGAGATGCCAGCTACTTTCATTCAGTCAGTAGCTTCAATCATTTCTGGACGTTTTTCAATGGTAAAAATCAATGAATATTGTAAATGCACAAACAGTAATTTCTCCACATTGCAAGGTGCAATTCTGAAATTTTTTGCTTTTTCCTGCTCCTCTTAGCATGATAAAGAAGATTCAAAGAGAGTGAGATGCCAGCTCCTTTCATTCAGTCAGTAGCTTCAAACATTTCTGGTATATGAATAACATGATGTTTTTCAATGGCAAAAATCAATGAATATTGTAAATGCACAAACAGTAAATTCTCCGCATTGCAAGGTGCAATTCTGAAATTTTTTGCTTTTTCCTGCTCCTCTTAGCATGATAAAGAAGATTCAAAGAGAGTGAGATGCCAGCTCCTTTCATTCAGTCAGTAGCTTCAATCATTTCTGGATGTTTTTCAATGGCAAAAATCAATGAATATTGTAAATGCACAAACTGTAATTTCTCCGCATTGCAAGGTGCAATTCTGAAATTTTTTGCTTTTTCCTGCTCCTCTTAGCATGATAAAGAAGATTCAAAGAGAGTGAGATGCCAGCTCCTTTCATTCAGTCAGTAGCTTCAATCATTTCTGGACGTTTTTCAATGGCAAAAACCAATGAATATTGTAAATGCACAAACAGTAATTTCTCCGCATTGCAAGGTGCAATTCTGAAATTTTTTGCTTTTTCCTGCTCCTCTTAGCATGATAAAGAAGATTCAAAGAGAGTGAGATGCCAGCTCCTTTCATTCAGTCAGTACCTTCAATCATTTCTGGACGTTTTTCAATGGCAAAAATCAATGAATATTGTAAATGCACAAACAGTAATTTCTCCGCATTGCAAGGTGCAATTCTGAAATTTTTTGCTTTTTCCCGCTCCTCTTAGCATGATAAAGAAGATTCAAAGAGAGTGAGGTGCCAGCTCCTTTCATTCAGTCAGTAGCTTCAAACATTTCTGGTATATGAATAACATGTTTTTCAATGGCAAAAATCAATGAATATTGTAAATGCACAAACAGTAATTTCTCCGCATTGCAAGGTGCAATTCTGAAATTTTTTGCTTTTTCCTGCTCCTCTTAGCATGATAAAGAAGATTCAAAGAGAGTGAGATGCCAGCTCCTTTCATTCAGTCAGTAGCTTCAATCATTTCTGGACGTTTTTCAATGGCAAAAATCAATGAATATTGTAAATGCACAAACAGTAATTTCTCCGCATTGCAAGGTGCAATTCTGAAATTTTTTGCTTTTTCCTGCTCCTCTTAGCATGATAAAGAAGATTCAAAGAGAGTGAGATGTCAGCTGCTTTCATTCAGTCAGTAGCTTCAAACATTTCTGGTACATGAATAACATGATGTTTTTCAATGGCAAAAATCAATGAATATTGTAAATGCACAAACAGTAATTTCTCCGCATTGCAAGGTGCAATTCTGAAATTTTTTGCTTTTTCCTGCTCCTCTTAGCATGATAAAGAAGATTCAAAGAGAGTGAGATGTCAGCTCCTTTCATTCAGTCAGTAGCTTCAAACATTTCTGGTATATGAATAACATGATGTTTTTCAATGGCAAAAATCAATGAATATTGTAAATGCACAAACAGTAATTTCTCCGCATTGCAAGGTGCAATTCTGAAATTTTTTGCTTTTTCCTGCTCCTCTTAGCATGATAAAGAAGATTCAAAGAGAGTGAGATGTCAGCTCCTTTCATTCAGTCAGTAGCTTCAAACATTTCTGGTATATGAATAACATGATGTTTTTCAATGGCAAAAATCAATGAATATTGTAAATGCACAAACAGTAATTTCTCCGCATTGCAAGGTGCAATTCTGAAATTTTTTGCTTTTTCCTGCTCCTCTTAGCATGATAAAGAAGATTCAAAGAGAGTGAGATGCCAGCTCCTTTCATTCAGTCAGTAGCTTCAATCATTTCTGGATGTTTTTCAATGGCAAAAATCAATGAATATTGTAAATGCACAAACAGTAATTTCTCCGCATTGCAAGGTGCAATTCTGAAATTTTTTGCTTTTTCCTGCTCCTCTTAGCATGATAAAGAAGATTCAAAGAGAGTGAGATGCCAGCTCCTTTCGTTCAGTCAGTAGCTTCAATCATTTCTGGACGTTTTTCAATGGCAAAAATCATTGAATATTATAAATGCACAAACAGTAATTTCTCCGCATTGCAAGGTGCAATTCTGAAATTTTTTACTTTTTCCTGCTCCTCTTAGCCTGATAAAGAAGATTCAAAGAGAGTGAGATGCCAGCTCCTTTCATTCAGTCAGTAGCTTCAAACATTTCTGGTATATGAATAACATGATGTTTTTCAATGGCAAAAATCAATGAATATTGTAAATGCACAAACAGTAATTTCTCCGCATTGCAAGGTGCAAGTCTGAAATTTTTTGCTTTTTCCTGCTCCTCTTAGCATGATAAAGAAGATTCAAAGAGAGTGAGATGCCAGCTACTTTCATTCAGTCAGTAGCTTCAATCATTTCTGGACGTTTTTCAATGGTAAAAATCAATGAATATTGTAAATGCACAAACAGTAATTTCTCCACATTGCAAGGTGCAATTCTGAAATTTTTTGCTTTTTCCTGCTCCTCTTAGCATGATAAAGAAGATTCAAAGAGAGTGAGATGCCAGCTCCTTTCATTCAGTCAGTAGCTTCAAACATTTCTGGTATATGAATAACATGATGTTTTTCAATGGCAAAAATCAATGAATATTGTAAATGCACAAACAGTAATTTCTCCGCATTGCAAGGTGCAATTCTGAAATTTTTTGCTTTTTCCTGCTCCTCTTAGCATGATAAAGAAGATTCAAAGAGAGTGAGATGCCAGCTCCTTTCATTCAGTCAGTAGCTTCAATCATTTCTGGATGTTTTTCAATGGCAAAAATCAATGAATATTGTAAATGCACAAACTGTAATTTCTCCGCATTGCAAGGTGCAATTCTGAAATTTTTTGCTTTTTCCTGCTCCTCTTAGCATGATAAAGAAGATTCAAAGAGAGTGAGATGCCAGCTCCTTTCATTCAGTCAGTAGCTTCAATCATTTCTGGACGTTTTTCAATGGCAAAAACCAATGAATATTGTAAATGCACAAACAGTAATTTCTCCGCATTGCAAGGTGCAATTCTGAAATTTTTTGCTTTTTCCTGCTCCTCTTAGCATGATAAAGAAGATTCAAAGAGAGTGAGATGCCAGCTCCTTTCATTCAGTCAGTACCTTCAATCATTTCTGGACGTTTTTCAATGGCAAAAATCAATGAATATTGTAAATGCACAAACAGTAATTTCTCCGCATTGCAAGGTGCAATTCTGAAATTTTTTGCTTTTTCCCGCTCCTCTTAGCATGATAAAGAAGATTCAAAGAGAGTGAGGTGCCAGCTCCTTTCATTCAGTCAGTAGCTTCAAACATTTCTGGTATATGAATAACATGTTTTTCAATGGCAAAAATCAATGAATATTGTAAATGCACAAACAGTAATTTCTCCGCATTGCAAGGTGCAATTCTGAAATTTTTTGCTTTTTCCTGCTCCTCTTAGCATGATAAAGAAGATTCAAAGAGAGTGAGATGCCAGCTCCTTTCATTCAGTCAGTAGCTTCAATCATTTCTGGACGTTTTTCAATGGCAAAAATCAATGAATATTGTAAATGCACAAACAGTAATTTCTCCGCATTGCAAGGTGCAATTCTGAAATTTTTTGCTTTTTCCTGCTCCTCTTAGCATGATAAAGAAGATTCAAAGAGAGTGAGATGTCAGCTCCTTTCATTCAGTCAGTAGCTTCAAACATTTCTGGTACATGAATAACATGATGTTTTTCAATGGCAAAAATCAATGAATATTGTAAATGCACAAACAGTAATTTCTCCGCATTGCAAGGTGCAATTCTGAAATTTTTTGCTTTTTCCTGCTCCTCTTAGCATGATAAAGAAGATTCAAAGAGAGTGAGATGTCAGCTCCTTTCATTCAGTCAGTAGCTTCAAACATTTCTGGTATATGAATAACATGATGTTTTTCAATGGCAAAAATCAATGAATATTGTAAATGCACAAACAGTAATTTCTCCGCATTGCAAGGTGCAATTCTGAAATTTTTTGCTTTTTCCTGCTCCTCTTAGCATGATAAAGAAGATTCAAAGAGAGTGAGATGTCAGCTCCTTTCATTCAGTCAGTAGCTTCAAGCATTTCTGGTATATGAATAACATGATGTTTTTCAATGGCAAAAATCAATGAATATTGTAAATGCACAAACAGTAATTTCTCCGCATTGCAAGGTGCAATTCTGAAATTTTTTGCTTTTTCCTGCTCCTCTTAGCATGATAAAGAAGATTCAAAGAGAGTGAGATGCCAGCTCCTTTCATTCAGTCAGTAGCTTCAATCATTTCTGGATGTTTTTCAATGGCAAAAATCAATGAATATTGTAAATGCACAAACAGTAATTTCTCCGCATTGCAAGGTGCAATTCTGAAATTTTTTGCTTTTTCCTGCTCCTCTTAGCATGATAAAGAAGATTCAAAGAGAGTGAGATGCCAGCTCCTTTCGTTCAGTCAGTAGCTTCAATCATTTCTGGACGTTTTTCAATGGCAAAAATCATTGAATATTATAAATGCACAAACAGTAATTTCTCCGCATTGCAAGGTGCAATTCTGAAATTTTTTACTTTTTCCTGCTCCTCTTAGCATGATAAAGAAGATTCAAAGAGAGTGAGATGCCAGCTCCTTTCATTCAGTCAGTAGCTTCAATCATTTCTGGTATATGAATAACATGATGTTTTTCAATGGCAAAAATCAATGAATATTGTAAATGCACAAACAGTAATTTCTCCGCATTGCAAGGTGCAATTCTGAAATTTTTTGCTTTTTCCTGCTCCTCTTAGCATGATAAAGAAGATTCAAAGAGAGTGAGATGCCAGCTCCTTTCATTCAGTCAGTAGCTTCAAACATTTCTGGTATATGAATAACATGATGTTTTTCAATGGCAAAAATCAATGAATATTGTAAATGCACAAACAGTAATTTCTCCGCATTGCAAGGTGCAAGTCTGAAATTTTTTGCTTTTTCCTGCTCCTCTTAGCATGATAAAGAAGATTCAAAGAGAGTGAGATGCCAGCTACTTTCATTCAGTCAGTAGCTTCAATCATTTCTGGACGTTTTTCAATGGTAAAAATCAATGAATATTGTAAATGCACAAACAGTAATTTCTCCACATTGCAAGGTGCAATTCTGAAATTTTTTGCTTTTTCCTGCTCCTCTTAGCATGATAAAGAAGATTCAAAGAGAGTGAGATGCCAGCTCCTTTCATTCAGTCAGTAGCTTCAAACATTTCTGGTATATGAATAACATGATGTTTTTCAATGGCAAAAATCAATGAATATTGTAAATGCACAAACAGTAATTTCTCCGCATTGCAAGGTGCAATTCTGAAATTTTTTGCTTTTTCCTGCTCCTCTTAGCATGATAAAGAAGATTCAAAGAGAGTGAGATGCCAGCTCCTTTCATTCAGTCAGTAGCTTCAAACATTTCTGGTATATGAATAACATGATGTTTTTCAATGGCAAAAATCAATGAATATTGTAAATGCACAAACAGTAATTTCTCCGCATTGCAAGGTGCAAGTCTGAAATTTTTTGCTTTTTCCTGCTCCTCTTAGCATGATAAAGAAGATTCAAAGAGAGTGAGATGCCAGCTACTTTCATTCAGTCAGTAGCTTCAATCATTTCTGGACGTTTTTCAATGGTAAAAATCAATGAATATTGTAAATGCACAAACAGTAATTTCTCCACATTGCAAGGTGCAATTCTGAAATTTTTTGCTTTTTCCTGCTCCTCTTAGCATGATAAAGAAGATTCAAAGAG
>NW_027366541.1:0-70317 GCF_046119375.1 Phyllobates terribilis
TATATGAATAACATGTTTTTCAATGGCAAAAATCAATGAATATTGTAAATGCACAAACAGTAATTTCTCCGCATTGCAAGGTGCAATTCTGAAATTTTTTGCTTTTTCCTGCTCCTCTTAGCATGATAAAGAAGATTCAAAGAGAGTGAGATGCCAGCTCCTTTCATTCAGTCAGTAGCTTCAATCATTTCTGGACGTTTTTCAATGGCAAAAATCAATGAATATTGTAAATGCACAAACAGTAATTTCTCCGCATTGCAAGGTGCAATTCTGAAATTTTTTGCTTTTTCCTGCTCCTCTTAGCATGATAAAGAAGATTCAAAGAGAGTGAGATGCCAGCTCCTTTCATTCAGTCAGTAGCTTCAATCATTTCTGGACGTTTTTCAATGGCAAAAATCATTGAATATTGTAAATGCACAAACAGTAATTTCTCCGCATTGCAAGGTGCAATTCTGAAATTTTTTACTTTTTCCTGCTCCTCTTAGCATGATAAAGAAGATTCAAAGAGAGTGAGATGCCAGCTCCTTTCATTCAGTCAGTAGCTTCAATCATTTCTGGTATATGAATAACATGATGTTTTTCAATCGCAAAAATCAATGAATATTGTAAATGCACAAACAGTAATTTCTCCGCATTGCAAGGTGCAATTCTGAAATGTTTTGCTTTTTCCTGCTCCTCTTAGCATGATAAAGAAGATTCAAAGAGAGTGAGATGCCAGCTCCATTCATTGAGTCAGTAGCTTCAATCATTTCTGGACGTTTTTCAATGGCAAAAATCAATGAATATTGTAAATGCACAAACAGTAATTTCTCCGCATTGCAAGGTGCAATTCTGAAATTTTTTGCTTTTTCCTGCTCCTCTTAGAATGATAAAGAAGATTCAAAGAGAGTGAGATGCCAGCTCCTTTCATTCAGTCAGTACCTTCAATCATTTCTGGACGTTTTTCAATGGCAAAAATCAATGAATATTGTAAATGCACAAACAGTAATTTCTCCGCATTGCAAGGTGCAAGTCTGAAATTTTTTGCTTTTTCCTGCTCCTCTTAGCATGATAAAGAAGATTCAAAGAGAGTGAGATGCCAGCTCCTTTCATTCAGTCAGTAGCTTCAAACATTTCTGGTATATGAATAACATGATGTTTTTCAATGGCAAAAATCAATGAATATTGTATATGCACAAACAGTAATTTCTCCGCATTGCAGGGTGCAAGTCTGAAATTTTTTGCTTTTTCCTGCTCCTCTTAGCATGATAAAGAAGATTCAAAGAGAGTGAGATGCCAGCTACTTTCATTCAGTCAGTAGCTTCAATCATTTCTGGACGTTTTTCAATGGTAAAAATCAATGAATATTGTAAATGCACAAACAGTAATTTCTCCACATTGCAAGGTGCAATTCTGAAATTTTTTGCTTTATCCTGCTCCTCTTAGCATGATAAAGAAGATTCAAAGAGATTGAGATGCCAGCTCCTTTCATTCAGTCAGTAGCTTCAAACATTTCTGGTATATGAATAACATGATGTTTTTCAATGGCAAAAATCAATGAATATTGTAAATGCACAAACAGTAATTTCTCCGCATTGCAAGGTGCAATTCTGAAATTTTTTGCTTTTTCCTGCTCCTCTTAGCATGATAAAGAAGATTCAAAGAGAGTGAGATGCCAGCTCCTTTCATTCAGTCAGTAGCTTCAAACATTTCTGGTATATGAATAACATGATGTTTTTCAATGGCAAAAATCAATGAATATTGTAAATGCACAAACAGTAATTTCTCCGCATTGCAAGATGCAAGTCTGAAATTTTTTGCTTTTTCCTGCTCCTCTTAGCATGATAAAGAAGATTCAAAGAGAGTGAGATGCCAGCTACTTTCATTCAGTCAGTAGCTTCAATCATTTCTGGACGTTTTTCAATGGTAAAAATCAATGAATATTGTAAATGCACAAACAGTAATTTCTCCACATTGCAAGGTGCAATTCTGAAATTTTTTGCTTTTTCCTGCTCCTCTTAGCATGATAAAGAAGATTCAAAGAGAGTGAGATGCCAGCTCCTTTCATTCAGTCAGTAGCTTCAAACATTTCTGGTATATGAATAACATGATGTTTTTCAATGGCAAAAATCAATGAATATTGTAAATGCACAAACAGTAATTTCTCCGCATTGCAAGGTGCAATTCTGAAATTTTTTGCTTTTTCCTGCTCCTCTTAGCATGATAAAGAAGATTCAAAGAGAGTGAGATGCCAGCTCCTTTCATTCAGTCAGTAGCTTCAATCATTTCTGGATGTTTTTCAATGGCAAAAATCAATGAATATTGTAAATGCACAAACTGTAATTTCTCCGCATTGCAAGGTGCAATTCTGAAATTTTTTGCTTTTTCCTGCTCCTCTTAGCATGATAAAGAAGATTCAAAGAGAGTGAGATGCCAGCTCCTTTCATTCAGTCAGTAGCTTCAATCATTTCTGGACGTTTTTCAATGGCAAAAATCAATGAATATTGTAAATGCACAAACAGTAATTTCTCCGCATTGCAAGGTGCAATTCTGAAATTTTTTGCTTTTTCCTGCTCCTCTTAGCATGATAAAGAAGATTCAAAGAGAGTGAGATGCCAGCTCCTTTCATTCAGTCAGTACCTTCAATCATTTCTGGACGTTTTTCAATGGCAAAAATCATTGAATATTGTAAATGCACAAACAGTAATTTTTCCGCATTGCTAGGTGCAATTCTGAAATTTTTTGCTTTTTCCCGCTCCTCTTAGCATGATAAAGAAGATTCAAAGAGAGTGAGGTGCCAGCTCCTTTCATTCAGTCAGTAGCTTCAAACATTTCTGGTATATGAATAACATGTTTTTCAATGGCAAAAATCAATGAATATTGTAAATGCACAAACAGTAATTTCTCCGCATTGCAAGGTGCAATTCTGAAATTTTTTGCTTTTTCCTGCTCCTCTTAGCATGATAAAGAAGATTCAAAGAGAGTGAGATGCCAGCTCCTTTCATTCAGTCAGTAGCTTCAATCATTTCTGGACGTTTTTCAATGGCAAAAATCAATGAATATTGTAAATGCACAAACAGTAATTTCTCCGCATTGCAAGGTGCAATTCTGAAATTTTTTGCTTTTTCCTGCTCCTCTTAGCATGATAAAGAAGATTCAAAGAGAGTGAGATGCCAGCTCCTTTCATTCAGTCAGTAGCTTCAATCATTTCTGGACGTTTTTCAATGGCAAAAATCATTGAATATTGTAAATGCACAAACAGTAATTTCTCCGCATTGCAAGGTGCAATTCTGAAATTTTTTACTTTTTCCTGCTCCTCTTAGCATGATAAAGAAGATTCAAAGAGAGTGAGATGCCAGCTCCTTTCATTCAGTCAGTAGCTTCAATCATTTCTGGTATATGAATAACATGATGTTTTTCAATCGCAAAAATCAATGAATATTGTAAATGCACAAACAGTAATTTCTCCGCATTGCAAGGTGCAATTCTGAAATGTTTTGCTTTTTCCTGCTCCTCTTAGCATGATAAAGAAGATTCAAAGAGAGTGAGATGCCAGCTCCTTTCATTCAGTCAGTAGCTTCAATCATTTCTGGACGTTTTTCAATGGCAAAAATCAATGAATATTGTAAATGCACAAACAGTAATTTCTCCGCATTGCAAGGTGCAATTCTGAAATTTTTTGCTTTTTCCTGCTCCTCTTAGCATGACAAAGAAGATTCAAAGAGAGTGAGATGCCAGATCCTTTCCTTCAGTCAGTAGCTTCAATCATTTCTGGTATATGAATAACATGATGTTTTTCAATGGCAAAAATCAATGAATTTTGTAAATGCACAAACAGTAATTTCTCCGCATTGCAAGGCGCAATTCTGAAATTTTTTGCTTTTTCCTGCTCCTCTTAGCATGATAAAGAAGATTCAAAGAGAGTGAGATGCCAGCTCCTTTCATTCAGTCAGTAGCTTCAATCATTTCTGGACATTTTTCAATGGCAAAAATCAATGAATATTGTAAATGCACAAACAGTAATTTCTCCGCATTGCAAGGTGCAATTCTGAAATTTTTTGCTTTTTCCTGCTCCTCTTAGCATGATAAAGAAGATTCAAAGAGAGTGAGATGCCAGCTCCTTTCATTCAGTCAGTAGCTTCAAACATTTCTGGTATATGAATAACATGATGTTTTTCAATGGCAAAAATCAATGAATATTGTAAATGCACAAACAGTAATTTCTCCGCATTGCAAGATGCAAGTCTGAAATTTTTTGCTTTTTCCTGCTCCTCTTAGCATGATAAAGAAGATTCAAAGAGAGTGAGATGCCAGCTACTTTCATTCAGTCAGTAGCTTCAATCATTTCTGGACGTTTTTCAATGGTAAAAATCAATGAATATTGTAAATGCACAAACAGTAATTTCTCCACATTGCAAGGTGCAATTCTGAAATTTTTTGCTTTTTCCTGCTCCTCTTAGCATGATAAAGAAGATTCAAAGAGAGTGAGATGCCAGCTCCTTTCATTCAGTCAGTAGCTTCAAACATTTCTGGTATATGAATAACATGATGTTTTTCAATGGCAAAAATCAATGAATATTGTAAATGCACAAACAGTAATTTCTCCGCATTGCAAGGTGCAATTCTGAAATTTTTTGCTTTTTCCTGCTCCTCTTAGCATGATAAAGAAGATTCAAAGAGAGTGAGATGCCAGCTCCTTTCATTCAGTCAGTAGCTTCAATCATTTCTGGATGTTTTTCAATGGCAAAAATCAATGAATATTGTAAATGCACAAACTGTAATTTCTCCGCATTGCAAGGTGCAATTCTGAAATTTTTTGCTTTTTCCTGCTCCTCTTAGCATGATAAAGAAGATTCAAAGAGAGTGAGATGCCAGCTCCTTTCATTCAGTCAGTAGCTTCAATCATTTCTGGACGTTTTTCAATGGCAAAAATCAATGAATATTGTAAATGCACAAACAGTAATTTCTCCGCATTGCAAGGTGCAATTCTGAAATTTTTTGCTTTTTCCTGCTCCTCTTAGCATGATAAAGAAGATTCAAAGAGAGTGAGATGCCAGCTCCTTTCATTCAGTCAGTACCTTCAATCATTTCTGGACGTTTTTCAATGGCAAAAATCAATGAATATTGTAAATGCACAAACAGTAATTTTTCCGCATTGCTAGGTGCAATTCTGAAATTTTTTGCTTTTTCCTGCTCCTCTTAGCATGATAAAGAAGATTCAAAGAGAGTGAGATGCCAGCTCCTTTCATTCAGTCAGTAGCTTCAATCATTTCTGGACGTTTTTCAATGGCAAAAATCAATGAATATTGTAAATGCACAAACAGTAATTTCTCCGCATTGCAAGGTGCAATTCTGAAATTTTTTGCTTTTTCCTGCTCCTCTTAGCATGATAAAGAAGATTCAAAGAGAGTGAGATGCCAGCTCCTTTCATTCAGTCAGTAGCTTCAATCATTTCTGGACGTTTTTCAATGGCAAAAATCATTGAATATTGTAAATGCACAAACAGTAATTTCTCCGCATTGCAAGGTGCAATTCTGAAATTTTTTACTTTTTCCTGCTCCTCTTAGCATGATAAAGAAGATTCAAAGAGAGTGAGATGCCAGCTCCTTTCATTCAGTCAGTAGCTTCAATCATTTCTGGTATATGAATAACATGATGTTTTTCAATCGCAAAAATCAATGAATATTGTAAATGCACAAACAGTAATTTCTCCGCATTGCAAGGTGCAATTCTGAAATTTTTTGCTTTTTCCTGCTCCTCTTAGCATGATAAAGAAGATTCAAAGAGAGTGAGATGCCAGCTCCTTTCATTCAGTCAGTAGCTTCAATCATTTCTGGACGTTTTTCAATGGCAAAAATCAATGAATATTGTAAATGCACAAACAGTAATTTCTCCGCATTGCAAGGTGCAATTCTGAAATTTTTTGCTTTTTCCTGCTCCTCTTAGCATGACAAAGAAGATTCAAAGAGAGTGAGATGCCAGATCCTTTCCTTCAGTCAGTAGCTTCAATCATTTCTGGTATATGAATAACATGATGTTTTTCAATGGCAAAAATCAATGAATTTTGTAAATGCACAAACAGTAATTTCTCCGCATTGCAAGGCGCAATTCTGAAATTTTTTGCTTTTTCCTGCTCCTCTTAGCATGATAAAGAAGATTCAAAGAGAGTGAGATGCCAGCTCCTTTCATTCAGTCAGTAGCTTCAATCATTTCTGGACGTTTTTCAATGGCAAAAATCAATGAATATTGTAAATGCACAAACAGTAATTTCTCCGCATTGCAAGGTGCAATTCTGAAATTTTTTGCTTTTTCCTGCTCCTCTTAGCATGATAAAGAAGATTCAAAGAGAGTGAGATGCCAGCTCCTTTCATTCAGTCAGTAGCTTCAATCATTTCTGGACGTTTTTCAATGGCAAAAATCATTGAATATTGTAAATGCACAAACAGTAATTTCTCCGCATTGCAAGGTGCAATTCTGAAATTTTTTACTTTTTCCTGCTCCTCTTAGCATGATAAAGAAGATTCAAAGAGAGTGAGATGCCAGCTCCTTTCATTCAGTCAGTAGCTTCAATCATTTCTGGTATATGAATAACATGATGTTTTTCAATCGCAAAAATCAATGAATATTGTAAATGCACAAACAGTAATTTCTCCGCATTGCAAGGTGCAATTCTGAAATTTTTTGCTTTTTCCTGCTCCTCTTAGCATGATAAAGAAGATTCAAAGAGAGTGAGATGCCAGCTCCTTTCATTCAGTCAGTAGCTTCAATCATTTCTGGACGTTTTTCAATGGCAAAAATCAATGAATATTGTAAATGCACAAACAGTAATTTCTCCGCATTGCAAGGTGCAATTCTGAAATTTTTTGCTTTTTCCTGCTCCTCTTAGCATGACAAAGAAGATTCAAAGAGAGTGAGATGCCAGATCCTTTCCTTCAGTCAGTAGCTTCAATCATTTCTGGTATATGAATAACATGATGTTTTTCAATGGCAAAAATCAATGAATTTTGTAAATGCACAAACAGTAATTTCTCCGCATTGCAAGGCGCAATTCTGAAATTTTTTGCTTTTTCCTGCTCCTCTTAGCATGATAAAGAAGATTCAAAGAGAGTGAGATGCCAGCTCCTTTCATTCAGTCAGTAGCTTCAATCATTTCTGGACATTTTTCAATGGCAAAAATCAATGAATATTGTAAATGCACAAACAGTAATTTCTCCGCATTGCAAGGTGCAATTCTGAAATTTTTTGCTTTTTCCTGCTCCTCTTAGCATGATAAAGAAGATTCAAAGAGAGTGAGATGCCAGCTCCTTTCATTCAGTCAGTAGCTTCAATCATTTCTGGACGTTTTTCAATGGCAAAAATCAATGAATATTGTAAATGCACAAACAGTAATTTCTCCGCATTGCAAGGTGCAATTCTGAAATTTTTTGCTTTTTCCTGCTCCTCTTAGCATGATAAAGAAGATTCAAAGAGAGTGAGATGCCAGCTCCTTTCATTCAGTCAGTAGCTTCAATCATTTCTGGACGTTTTTCAATGGCAAAAATCAATGAATATTGTAAATGCACAAACTGCAATTTCTCCGCATTGCAAGGTGCAATTCTGAAATTTTTTGCTTTTTCCTGCTCCTCTTAGCATGATAAAGAAGATTCAAAGAGAGTGAGATGCCAGCTCCTTTCATTCAGTCAGTAGCTTCAATCATTTCTGGTATATGAATAACATGATGTTTTTCAATGGCAAAAATCAATGAATATTGTAAATGCACAAACAGTAATTTCTCCGCATTGCAAGGTGCAATTCTGAAATTTTTTGCTTTTTCCTGCTCCTCTTAGCATGATAAAGAAGATTCAAAGAGAGTGAGATGCCAGCTCCTTTCATTCAGTCAGTAGCTTCAATCATTTCTGGACGTTTTTCAATGGCAAAAATCATTGAATATTGTAAATGCACAAACAGTAATTTCTCCGCATTGCAAGGTGCAATTCTGAAATTTTTTACTTTTTCCTGCTCCTCTTAGCATGATAAAGAAGATTCAAAGTGAGTGAGATGCCAGCTCCTTTCATTCAGTCAGTAGCTTCAATGATTTCTGGTATATGAATAACATGATGTTTTTCAATCGCAAAAATCAATGAATATTGTAAATGCACAAACAGTAATTTCTCCGCATTGCAAGGTGCAATTCTGAAATGTTTTCCTTTTTCCTGCTCCTCTTAGCATGATAAAGAAGATTCAAAGAGAGTGAGATGCCAGCTCCTTTCATTCAGTCAGTAGCTTCAATCATTTCTGGACGTTTTTCAATGGCAAAAATCAATGAATATTGTAAATGCACAAACAGTAATTTCTCCGCATTGCAAGGTGCAATTCTGAAATTTTTTGCTTTTTCCTGCTCCTCTTAGCATGACAAAGAAGATTCAAAGAGAGTGAGATGCCAGATCCTTTCCTTCAGTCAGTAGCTTCAATCATTTCTGGTATATGAATAACATGATGTTTTTCAATGGCAAAAATCAATGAATTTTGTAAATGCACAAACAGTAATTTCTCCGCATTGCAAGGCGCAATTCTGAAATTTTTTGCTTTTTCCTGCTCCTCTTAGCATGATAAAGAAGATTCAAAGAGAGTGAGATGCCAGCTCCTTTCATTCAGTCAGTAGCTTCAATCATTTCTGGACATTTTTCAATGGCAAAAATCAATGAATATTGTAAATGCACAAACAGTAATTTCTCCGCATTGCAAGGTGCAATTCTGAAATTTTTTGCTTTTTCCTGCTCCTCTTAGCATGATAAAGAAGATTCAAAGAGAGTGAGATGCCAGCTCCTTTCATTCAGTCAGTAGCTTCAATCATTTCTGGACGTTTTTCAATGGCAAAAATCAATGAATATTGTAAATGCACAAACAGTAATTTCTCCGCATTGCAAGGTGCAATTCTGAAATTTTTTGCTTTTTCCTGCTCCTCTTAGCATGATAAAGAAGATTCAAAGAGAGTGAGATGCCAGCTCCTTTCATTCAGTCAGTAGCTTCAATCATTTCTGGACGTTTTTCAATGGCAAAAATCATTGAATATTGTAAATGCACAAACAGTAATTTCTCCGCATTGCAAGGTGCAATTCTGAAATTTTTTACTTTTTCCTGCTCCTCTTAGCATGATAAAGAAGATTCAAAGAGAGTGAGATGCCAGCTCCTTTCATTCAGTCAGTAGCTTCAATCATTTCTGGTATATGAATAACATGATGTTTTTCAATCGCAAAAATCAATGAATATTGTAAATGCACAAACAGTAATTTCTCCGCATTGCAAGGTGCAATTCTGAAATGTTTTGCTTTTTCCTGCTCCTCTTAGCATGATAAAGAAGATTCAAAGAGAGTGAGATGCCAGCTCCTTTCATTCAGTCAGTAGCTTCAATCATTTCTGGACGTTTTTCAATGGCAAAAATCAATGAATATTGTAAATGCACAAACAGTAATTTCTCCGCATTGCAAGGTGCAATTCTGAAATTTTTTGCTTTTTCCTGCTCCTCTTAGCATGACAAAGAAGATTCAAAGAGAGTGAGATGCCAGATCCTTTCCTTCAGTCAGTAGCTTCAATCATTTCTGGTATATGAATAACATGATGTTTTTCAATTGCAAAAATCAATGAATTTTGTAAATGCACAAACAGTAATTTCTCCGCATTGCAAGGCGCAATTCTGAAATTTTTTGCTTTTTCCTGCTCCTCTTAGCATGATAAAGAAGATTCAAAGAGAGTGAGATGCCAGCTCCTTTCATTCAGTCAGTAGCTTCAATCATTTCTGGACATTTTTCAATGGCAAAAATCAATGAATATTGTAAATGCACAAACAGTAATTTCTCCGCATTGCAAGGTGCAATTCTGAAATTTTTTGCTTTTTCCTGCTCCTCTTAGCATGATAAAGAAGATTCAAAGAGAGTGAGATGCCAGCTCCTTTCATTCAGTCAGTAGCTTCAATCATTTCTGGACGTTTTTCAATGGCAAAAATCAATGAATATTGTAAATGCACAAACAGTAATTTCTCCGCATTGCAAGGTGCAATTCTGAAATTTTTTGCTTTTTCCTGCTCCTCTTAGCATGATAAAGAAGATTCAAAGAGAGTGAGATGCCAGCTCCTTTCATTCAGTCAGTAGCTTCAATCATTTCTGGACGTTTTTCAATGGCAAAAATCAATGAATATTGTAAATGCACAAACTGCAATTTCTCCGCATTGCAAGGTGCAATTCTGAAATTTTTTGCTTTTTCCTGCTCCTCTTAGCATGATAAAGAAGATTCAAAGAGAGTGAGATGCCAGCTCCTTTCATTCAGTCAGTAGCTTCAATCATTTCTGGTATATGAATAACATGATGTTTTTCAATGGCAAAAATCAATGAATATTGTAAATGCACAAACAGTAATTTCTTCGCATTGCAAGGTGCAATTCTGAAATTTTTTGCTTTTTCCTGCTCCTCTTAGCATGATAAAGAAGATTCAAAGAGAGTGAGATGCCAGCTCCTTTCATTCAGTCAGTAGCTTCAATCATTTCTGGACGTTTTTCAATGGCAAAAATCAATGAATATTGTAAATGCACAAACTGCAATTTCTCCGCATTGCAAGGTGCAATTCTGAAATTTTTTGCTTTTTCCTGCTCCTCTTAGCATGATAAAGAAGATTCAAAGAGAGTGAGATGCCAGCTCCTTTCATTCAGTCAGTAGCTTCAATCATTTCTGGTATATGAATAACATGATGTTTTTCAATAGCAAAAATCAATGAATATTGTAAATGCACAAACAGTAATTTCTCCGCATTGCAAGGTGCAATTCTGAAATTTTTGGCTTTTTCCTGCTCCTCTTAGCATGATAAAGAAGATTCAAAGAGAGTGAGATGCCAGCTCCTTTCATTCAGTCAGTAGCTTCAATCATTTCTGGACGTTTTTCAATGGCAAAAATCAATGAATATTGTAAATGCACAAACAGTAATTTCTCCGCATTGCAAGGTGCAATTCTGAAATTTTTTGCTTTTTCCTGCTCCTCTTAGCATGATAAACAAGATTCAAAGAGAGTGAGATGCCAGCTCCTTTCATTCAGTCAGTAGCTTCAATCATTTCTGGACGTTTTTCAATGGCAAAAATCATTGAATATTGTAAATGCACAAACAGTAATTTCTCCGCATTGCAAGGTGCAATTCTGAAATTTTTTACTTTTTCCTGCTCCTCTTAGCATGATAAAGAAGATTCAAAGAGAATGAGATGCCAGCTCCTTTCATTCAGTCAGTAGCTTCAATCATTTCTGGTATATGAATAACATGATGTTTTTCAATCGCAAAAATCAATGAATATTGTAAATGCACAAACAGTAATTTCTCCGCATTGCAAGGTGCAATTCTGAAATTTTTTGCTTTTTCCTGCTCCTCTTAGCATGATAAAGAAGATTCAAAGAGAGTGAGATGCCAGCTCCTTTCATTCAGTCAGTAGCTTCAATCATTTCTGGACGTTTTTCAATATCAAAAATCAATGAATATTGTAAATGCACAAACAGTAATTTCTCCGCATTGCAAGGTGCAATTCTGAAATTTTTTGCTTTTTCCTGCTCCTCTTAGCATGATAAAGAAGATTCAAAGAGAGTGAGATGCCAGCTCCTTTCCTTCAGTCAGTAGCTTCAATCATTTCTGGTATATGAATAACATGATGTTTTTCAATGGCAAAAATCAATGAATTTTGTAAATGCACAAACAGTAATTTCTCCGCATTGCAAGGCGCAATTCTGAAATTTTTTGCTTTTTCCTGCTCCTCTTATCATGATAAAGAAGATTCAAAGAGAGTGAGATGCCAGCTCCTTTCATTCAGTCAGTAGCTTCAATCATTTCTGGACATTTTTCAATGGCAAAAATCAATGAATATTGTAAATGCACAAACAGTAATTTCTCCGCATTGCAAGGTGCAATTCTGAAATTTTTTGCTTTTTCCTGCTCCTCTTAGCATGATAAAGAAGATTCAAAGAGAGTGAGATGCCAGCTCCTTTCATTCAGTCAGTAGCTTCAATCATTTCTGGACGTTTTTCAATGGCAAAAATCAATGAATATTGTAAATGCACAAACAGTAATTTCTCCGCATTTCAAGGTGCAATTCTGAAATTTTTTGCTTTTTCCTGCTCCTCTTAGCATGATAAAGAAGATTCAAAGAGAGTGAGATGCCAGCTCCTTTCATTCAGTCAGTAGCTTCAATCATTTCTGGACGTTTTTCAATGGCAAAAATTAATGAATATTGTAAATGCACAAACAGTAATTTCTCCGCATTGCAAGGTGCAATTCTGAAATTTTTTGCTTTTTCCTGCTCCTCTTAGCATGATAAACAAGATTCAAAGAGAGTGAGATGCCAGCTCCTTTCATTCAGTCAGTAGCTTCAATCATTTCTGGACGTTTTTCAATGGCAAAAATCATTGAATATTGTAAATGCACAAACAGTAATTTCTCCGCATTGCAAGGTGCAATTCTGAAATTTTTTACTTTTTCCTGCTCCTCTTAGCATGATAAAGAAGATTCAAAGAGAATGAGATGCCAGCTCCTTTCATTCAGTCAGTAGCTTCAATCATTTCTGGTATATGAATAACATGATGTTTTTCAATCGCAAAAATCAATGAATATTGTAAATGCACAAACAGTAATTTCTCCGCATTGCAAGGTGCAATTCTGAAATTTTTTGCTTTTTCCTGCTCCTCTTAGCATGATAAAGAAGATTCAAAGAGAGTGAGATGCCAGCTCCTTTCATTCAGTCAGTAGCTTCAATCATTTCTGGACGTTTTTCAATGGCAAAAATCAATGAATATTGTAAATGCACAAACAGTAATTTCTCCGCATTGCAAGGTGCAATTCTGAAATTTTTTGCTTTTTCCTGCTCCTCTTAGCATGATAAAGAAGATTCAAAGAGAGTGAGATGCCAGCTCCTTTCCTTCAGTCAGTAGCTTCAATCATTTCTGGTATATGAATAACATGATGTTTTTCAATGGCAAAAATCAATGAATTTTGTAAATGCACAAACAGTAATTTCTCCGCATTGCAAGGCGCAATTCTGAAATTTTTTGCTTTTTCCTGCTCCTCTTAGCATGATAAAGAAGATTCAAAGAGAGTGAGATGCCAGCTCCTTTCATTCAGTCAGTAGCTTCAATCATTTCTGGACATTTTTCAATGGCAAAAATCAATGAATATTGTAAATGCACAAACAGTAATTTCTCCGCATTGCAAGGTGCAATTCTGAAATTTTTTGCTTTTTCCTGCTCCTCTTAGCATGATAAAGAAGATTCAAAGAGAGTGAGATGCCAGCTCCTTTCATTCAGTCAGTAGCTTCAATCATTTCTGGACGTTTTTCAATGGCAAAATTCAATGAATATTGTAAATGCACAAACAGTAATTTCTCCGCATTGCAAGGTGCAATTCTGAAATTTTTTGCTTTTTCCTGCTCCTCTTAGCATGATAAAGAAGATTCAAAGAGAGTGAGGTGCCAGCTCCTTTCATTCAGTCAGGAGCTTCAAACATTTCTGGTATATGAATAACATGTTTTTCAATGGCAAAAATCAATGAATATTGTAAATGCACAAACAGTCATTTCTCCGCATTGCAAGGTGCAATTCTGAAATTTTTTGCTTTTTCCTGCTCCTCTTAGCATGATAAAGAAGATTCAAAGAGAGTGAGATGCCAGCTCCTTTCATTCAGTCAGTAGCTTCAATCATTTCTGGACGTTTTTCAATGGCAAAAATCAATGAATATTGTAAATGCACAAACTGTAATTTCTCCGCATTGCAAGGTGCAATTCTGAAATTTTTTGCTTTTTCCTGCTCCTCTTAGCATGATAAAGAAGATTCAAAGAGAGTGAGATGCCAGCTCCTTTCATTCAGTCAGTAGCTTCAATCATTTCTGGACGTTTTTCAATGGCAAAAATCAACGAATATTGTAAATGTACAAACAGTAATTTCTCCGCATTGCAAGGTGCAATTCTGAAATTTTTTGCTTTTTCCTGCTCCTCTTAGCATGATAAAGAAGATTCAAAGAGAGTGAGATGCCAGCTCCTTTCATTCAGTCAGTAGCTTCAATCATTTCTGGACGTTTTTCAATGGCAAAAATCAATGAATATTGTAAATGCACAAACTGTAATTTCTCCGCATTGCAAGGTGCAATTCTGAAATTTTTTGCTTTTTCCTGCTCCTCTTAGCATGATAAAGAAGATTCAAAGAGAGTGAGATGCCAGCTCCATTCATTGAGTCAGTAGCTTCAATCATTTCTGGACGTTTTTCAATGGCAAAAATCAATGAATATTGTAAATGCACAAACAGTAATTTCTCCGCATTGCAAGGTGCAATTCTGAAATTTTTTGCTTTTTCCTGCTCCTCTTAGAATGATAAAGAAGATTCAAAGAGAGTGAGATGCCAGCTCCTTTCGTTCAGTCAGTACCTTCAATCATTTCTGGACGTTTTTCAATGGCAAAAATCAATGAATATTGTAAATGCACAAACAGTAATTTCTCCGCATTGCAAGGTGCAATTCTGAAATTTTTTGCTTTTTCCTGCTCCTCTTAGCATGATAAAGAAGATTCAAAGAGAGTGAGATGCCAGTTCCTTTCATTCAGTCAGTAGCTTCAAACATTTTTGGTATATGAATAACATGATGTTTTTCAATGGCAAAAATCAATGAATATTGTAAATGCACAAACAGTAATTTCTCCGCATTGCAAGGTGCAAGTCTGAAATTTTTTGCTTTTTCCTGCTCCTCTTAGCATGATAAAGAAGATTCAAAGAGAGTGAGATGCCAGCTCCTTTCATTCAGTCAGTAGCTTCAAACATTTCTGGTATATGAATAACATGATGTTTTTCAATGGCAAAAATCAATGAATATTGTAAATGCACAAACAGTAATTTCTCCGCATTGCAGGGTGCAAGTCTGAAATTTTTTGCTTTTTACTGCTCCTCTTAGCATGATAAAGAAGATTCAAAGAGAGTGAGATGCCAGCTACTTTCATTCAGTCAGTAGCTTCAATCATTTCTGGACGTTTTTCAATGGTAAAAATCAATGAATATTGTAAATGCACAAACAGTAATTTCTCCACATTGCAAGGTGCAATTCTGAAATTTTTTGCTTTATCCTGCTCCTCTTAGCATGATAAAGAAGATTCATAGAGATTGAGATGCCAGCTCCTTTCATTCAGTCAGTAGCTTCAAACATTTCTGGTATATGAATAACATGATGTTTTTCAATGGCAAAAATCAATGAATATTGTAAATGCACAAACAGTAATTTCTCCGCATTGCAAGGTGCAATTCTGAAATTTTTTGCTTTTTCCTGCTCCTCTTAGCATGATAAAGAAGATTCAAAGAGAGTGAGATGCCAGCTCCTTTCATTCAGTCAGTAGCTTCAAACATTTCTGGTATATGAATAACATGATGTTTTTCAATGGCAAAAATCAATGAATATTGTAAATGCACAAACAGTAATTTCTCCGCATTGCAAGGTGCAAGTCTGAAATTTTTTGCTTTTTCCTGCTCCTCTTAGCATGATAAAGAAGATTCAAAGAGAGTGAGATGCCAGCTACTTTCATTCAGTCAGTAGCTTCAATCATTTCTGGACGTTTTTCAATGGTAAAAATCAATGAATATTGTAAATGCACAAACAGAAATTTCTCCACATTGCAAGGTGCAATTCTGAAATTTTTTGCTTTTTCCTGCTCCTCTTAGCATGATAAAGAAGATTCAAAGAGAGTGAGATGCCAGCTCCTTTCATTCAGTCAGTAGCTTCAAACATTTCTGGTATATGAATAACATGATGTTTTTCAATGGCAAAAATCAATGAATATTGTAAATGCACAAACAGTAATTTCTCCGCATTGCAAGGTGCAATTCTGAAATTTTTTGCTTTTTCCTGCTCCTCTTAGCATGATAAAGAAGATTCAAAGAGAGTGAGATGCCAGCTCCTTTCATTCAGTCAGTAGCTTCAATCATTTCTGGATGTTTTTCAATGGCAAAAATCAATGAATATTGTAAATGCACAAACTGTAATTTCTCCGCATTGCAAGGTGCAATTCTGAAATTTTTTGCTTTTTCCTGCTCCTCTTAGCATGATAAAGAAGATTCAAAGAGAGTGAGATGCCAGCTCCTTTCATTCAGTCAGTAGCTTCAATCATTTCTGGACGTTTTTCAATGGCAAAAATCAATGAATATTGTAAATGCACAAACAGTAATTTCTCCGCATTGCAAGGTGCAATTCTGAAATTTTTTGCTTTTTCCTGCTCCTCTTAGCATGATAAAGAAGATTCAAAGAGAGTGAGATGCCAGCTCCTTTCATTCAGTCAGTACCTTCAATCATTTCTGGACGTTTTTCAATGGCAAAAATCAATGAATATTGTAAATGCACAAACAGTAATTTTTCCGCATTGCAAGGTGCAATTCTGAAATTTTTTGCTTTTTCCCGCTCCTCTTAGCATGATAAAGAAGATTCAAAGAGAGTGAGGTGCCAGCTCCTTTCATTCAGTCAGTAGCTTCAAACATTTCTGGTATATGAATAACATGTTTTTCAATGGCAAAAATCAATGAATATTGTAAATGCACAAACAGTAATTTCTCCGCATTGCAAGGTGCAATTCTGAAATTTTTTGCTTTTTCCTGCTCCTCTTAGCATGATAAAGAAGATTCAAAGAGAGTGAGATGCCAGCTCCTTTCATTCAGTCAGTAGCTTCAATCATTTCTGGACGTTTTTCAATGGCAAAAATCAATGAATATTGTAAATGCACAAACAGTAATTTCTCCGCATTGCAAGGTGCAATTCTGAAATTTTTTGCTTTTTCCTGCTCCTCTTAGCATGATAAAGAAGATTCAAAGAGAGTGAGATGCCAGCTCCTTTCATTCAGTCAGTAGCTTCAATCATTTCTGGACGTTTTTCAATGGCAAAAATCAATGAATATTGTAAATGCACAAACAGTAATTTCTCCGCATTGCAAGGTGCAATTCTGAAATTTTTTGCTTTTTCCTGCTCCTCTTAGCATGATAAAGAAGATTCAAAGAGAGTGAGATGCCAGCTCCTTTCATTCAGTCAGTAGCTTCAAACATTTCTGGTATATGAATAACATGATGTTTTTCAATGGCAAAAATCAATGAATATTGTAAATGCACAAACAGTAATTTCTCCGCATTGCAAGGTGCAAGTCTGAAATTTTTTGCTTTTTCCTGCTCCTCTTAGCATGATAAAGAAGATTCAAAGAGAGTGAGATGCCAGCTACTTTCATTCAGTCAGTAGCTTCAATCATTTCTGGACGTTTTTCAATGGTAAAAATCAATGAATATTGTAAATGCACAAACAGTAATTTCTCCACATTGCAAGGTGCAATTCTAAAATTTTTTGCTTTTTCCTGCTCCTCTTAGCATGATAAAGAAGATTCAAAGAGAGTGAGATGCCAGCTCTTTTCATTCAGTCAGTAGCTTCAAACATTTCTGGTATATGAATAACATGATGTTTTTCAATGGCAAAAATCAATGAATATTGTAAATGCACAAACAGTAATTTCTCCGCATTGCAAGGTGCAATTCTGAAATTTTTTGCTTTTTCCTGCTCCTCTTAGCATGATTCAAAGAGAGTGAGATGCCAGCTCCTTTCATTCAGTCAGTAGCTTCAATCATTTCTGGACATTTTTCAATGGCAAAAATCAATGAATATTGTAAATGCACAAACAGTAATTTCTCCGCATTGCAAGGTGCAATTCTGAAATTTTTTGCTTTTTCCTGCTCCTCTTAGCATGATAAAGAAGATTCAAAGAGAGTGAGATGCCAGCTCCTTTCATTCAGTCAGTAGCTTCAAACATTTCTGGTATATGAATAACATGATGTTTTTCAATGGCAAAAATCAATGAATATTGTAAATGCACAAATAGTAATTTCTCCGCATTGCAAGGTGCAAGTCTGAAATTTTTTGCTTTTTCCTGCTCCTCTTAGCATGATAAAGAGGATTCAAAGAGAGTGAGATGCCAGCTACTTTCATTCAGTCAGTTGCTTCAATCATTTCTGGACGTTTTTCAATGGTAAAAATCAATGAATATTGTAAATGCACAAACAGTAATTTCTCCACATTGCAAGGTGCAATTCTGAAATTTTTTGCTTTTTCCTGCTCCTCTTAGCATGATAAAGAAGATTCAAAGAGATTGAGATGCCAGCTCCTTTCATTCAGTCAGTAGCTTCAAACATTTCTTGTATATGAATAACATGATGTTTTTCAATGGCAAAAATCAATGAATATTGTAAATGCACAAACAGTAATTTCTCCGCATTGCAAGGTGCAATTCTGAAATTTTTTGCTTTTTCCTGCTCCTCTTAGCATGATAAAGAAGATTCAAAGAGAGTGAGATGCCAGCTCCTTTCATTCAGTCAGTAGCTTCAAACATTTCTGGTATATGAATAACATGATGTTTTTCAATGGCAAAAATCAATGAATATTGTAAATGCACAAACAGTAATTTCTCCGCATTGCAAGGTGCAAGTCTGAAATTTTTTGCTTTTTCCTGCTCCTCTTAGCATGATAAAGAAAATTCAAAGAGAGTGAGATGCCAGCTACTTTCATTCAGTCAGTAGCTTCAATCATTTCTGGACGTTTTTCAATGGTAAAAATCAATGAATATTGTAAATGCACAAACAGTAATTTCTCCACATTGCAAGGTGCAATTCTGAAATTTTTTGCTTTTTCCTGCTCCTCTTAGCATGATAAAGAAGATTCAAAGAGAGTGAGATGCCAGCTCCTTTCATTCAGTCAGTACCTTCAATCATTTCTGGACGTTTTTCAATGGCAAAAATCAATGAATATTGTAAATGCACAAACAGTAATTTCTCCGCATTGCAAGGTGCAATTCTGAAATTTTTTGCTTTTTCCCGCTCCTCTTAGCATGATAAAGAAGATTCAAAGAGAGTGAGGTGCCAGCTCCTTTCATTCAGTCAGTAGCTTCAAACATTTCTGGTATATGAATTACATGTTTTTCAATGGCAAAAATCAATGAATATTGTAAATGCACAAACAGTAATTTCTCCGCATTGCAAGGTGCAATTCTGAAATTTTTTGCTTTTTCCTGCTCCTCTTAGCATGATAAAGAAGATTCAAAGAGAGTGAGATGCCAGCTCCTTTCATTCAGTCAGTAGCTTCAATCATTTCTGGACGTTTTTCAATGGCAAAAATCAATGAATATTGTAAATGCACAAACAGTAATTTCTCCGCATTGCAAGGTGCAATTCTGAAATTTTTTGCTTTTTCCTGCTCCTCTTAGCATGATAAAGAAGATTCAAAGAGAGTGAGATGCCAGCTCCTTTCATTCAGTCAGTAGCTTCAATCATTTCTGGACGTTTTTCAATGGCAAAAATCAATGAATATTGTAAATGCACAAAAAGTAATTTCTCCGCATTGCAAGGTGCAATTCTGAAATTTTTTGCTTTTTCCTGCTCCTCTTAGCATGATAAAGAAGATTCAAAGAGAGTGAGATGCCAGCTCCTTTCATTCAGTCAGTAGCTTCAAACATTTCTGGTATATGAATAACATGATGTTTTTCAATGGCAAAAATCAATGAATATTGTAAATGCACAAACAGTAATTTCTCCGCATTGCAAGGTGCAAGTCTGAAATTTTTTGCTTTTTCCTGCTCCTCTTAGCATGATAAAAAAGATTCAAAGAGAGTGAGATGGCAGCTACTTTCATTCAGTCAGTAGCTTCAATCATTTCTGGACGTTTTTCAATGGTAAAAATCAATGAATATTGTAAATGCACAAACAGTAATTTCTCCGCATTGCAAGGTGCAAGTCTGAAATTTTTTGCTTTTTCCTGCTCCTCTTAGCATGATAAAGAAGATTCAAAGAGAGTGAGATGCCAGCTACTTTCATTCAGTCAGTAGCTTCAATCATTTCTGGACGTTTTTCAATGGTAAAAATCAATGAATATTGTAAATGCACAAACAGTAATTTCTCCACATTGCAAGGTGCAATTCTAAAATTTTTTACTTTTTCCTGCTCCTCTTAGCATGATAAAGAAGATTCAAAGAGAGTGAGATGCCAGCTCCTTTCATTCAGTCAGTAGCTTCAAACATTTCTGGTATATGAATAACATGATGTTTTTCAATGGCAAAAATCAATGAATATTGTAAATGCACAAACAGTAATTTCTCCGCATTGCAAGGTGCAATTCTGAAATTTTTTGCTTTTTCCTGCTCCTCTTAGCATGATAAAGAAGATTCAAAGAGAGTGAGATGCCAGCTCCTTTCATTCAGTCAGTAGCTTCAAACATTTCTGGTATATGAATAACATGATGTTTTTCAATGGCAAAAATCAATGAATATTGTAAATGCACAAACAGTAATTTCTCCGCATTGCAAGGTGCAAGTCTGAAATTTTTTGCTTTTTCCTGCTCCTCTTAGCATGATAAAGAAGATTCAAAGAGAGTGAGATGCCAGCTACTTTCATTCAGTCAGTAGCTTCAATCATTTCTGGACGTTTTTCAATGGTAAAAATCAATGAATATTGTAAATGCACAAACAGAAATTTCTCCACATTGCAAGGTGCAATTCTGAAATTTTTTGCTTTTTCCTGCTCCTCTTAGCATGATAAAGAAGATTCAAAGAGAGTGAGATGCCAGCTCCTTTCATTCAGTCAGTAGCTTCAAACATTTCTGGTATATGAATAACATGATGTTTTTCAATGGCAAAAATCAATGAATATTGTAAATGCACAAACAGTAATTTCTCCGCATTGCAAGGTGCAATTCTGAAATTTTTTGCTTTTTCCTGCTCCTCTTAGCATGATAAAGAAGATTCAAAGAGAGTGAGATGCCAGCTCCTTTCATTCAGTCAGTAGCTTCAATCATTTCTGGATGTTTTTCAATGGCAAAAATCAATGAATATTGTAAATGCACAAACTGTAATTTCTCCGCATTGCAAGGTGCAATTCTGAAATTTTTTGCTTTTTCCTGCTCCTCTTAGCATGATAAAGAAGATTCAAAGAGAGTGAGATGCCAGCTCCTTTCATTCAGTCAGTAGCTTCAATCATTTCTGGACGTTTTTCAATGGCAAAAATCAATGAATATTGTAAATGCACAAACAGTAATTTCTCCGCATTGCAAGGTGCAATTCTGAAATTTTTTGCTTTTTCCTGCTCCTCTTAGCATGATAAAGAAGATTCAAAGAGAGTGAGATGCCAGCTCCTTTCATTCAGTCAGTACCTTCAATCATTTCTGGACGTTTTTCAATGGCAAAAATCAATGAATATTGTAAATGCACAAACAGTAATTTTTCCGCATTGCAAGGTGCAATTCTGAAATTTTTTGCTTTTTCCCGCTCCTCTTAGCATGATAAAGAAGATTCAAAGAGAGTGAGGTGCCAGCTCCTTTCATTCAGTCAGTAGCTTCAAACATTTCTGGTATATGAATAACATGTTTTTCAATGGCAAAAATCAATGAATATTGTAAATGCACAAACAGTAATTTCTCCGCATTGCAAGGTGCAATTCTGAAATTTTTTGCTTTTTCCTGCTCCTCTTAGCATGATAAAGAAGATTCAAAGAGAGTGAGATGCCAGCTCCTTTCATTCAGTCAGTAGCTTCAATCATTTCTGGACGTTTTTCAATGGCAAAAATCAATGAATATTGTAAATGCACAAACAGTAATTTCTCCGCATTGCAAGGTGCAATTCTGAAATTTTTTGCTTTTTCCTGCTCCTCTTAGCATGATAAAGAAGATTCAAAGAGAGTGAGATGCCAGCTCCTTTCATTCAGTCAGTAGCTTCAATCATTTCTGGACGTTTTTCAATGGCAAAAATCAATGAATATTGTAAATGCACAAACAGTAATTTCTCCGCATTGCAAGGTGCAATTCTGAAATTTTTTGCTTTTTCCTGCTCCTCTTAGCATGATAAAGAAGATTCAAAGAGAGTGAGATGCCAGCTCCTTTCATTCAGTCAGTAGCTTCAAACATTTCTGGTATATGAATAACATGATGTTTTTCAATGGCAAAAATCAATGAATATTGTAAATGCACAAACAGTAATTTCTCCGCATTGCAAGGTGCAAGTCTGAAATTTTTTGCTTTTTCCTGCTCCTCTTAGCATGATAAAGAAGATTCAAAGAGAGTGAGATGCCAGCTACTTTCATTCAGTCAGTAGCTTCAATCATTTCTGGACGTTTTTCAATGGTAAAAATCAATGAATATTGTAAATGCACAAACAGTAATTTCTCCACATTGCAAGGTGCAATTCTAAAATTTTTTGCTTTTTCCTGCTCCTCTTAGCATGATAAAGAAGATTCAAAGAGAGTGAGATGCCAGCTCTTTTCATTCAGTCAGTAGCTTCAAACATTTCTGGTATATGAATAACATGATGTTTTTCAATGGCAAAAATCAATGAATATTGTAAATGCACAAACAGTAATTTCTCCGCATTGCAAGGTGCAATTCTGAAATTTTTTGCTTTTTCCTGCTCCTCTTAGCATGATTCAAAGAGAGTGAGATGCCAGCTCCTTTCATTCAGTCAGTAGCTTCAATCATTTCTGGACATTTTTCAATGGCAAAAATCAATGAATATTGTAAATGCACAAACAGTAATTTCTCCGCATTGCAAGGTGCAATTCTGAAATTTTTTGCTTTTTCCTGCTCCTCTTAGCATGATAAAGAAGATTCAAAGAGAGTGAGATGCCAGCTCCTTTCATTCAGTCAGTAGCTTCAAACATTTCTGGTATATGAATAACATGATGTTTTTCAATGGCAAAAATCAATGAATATTGTAAATGCACAAATAGTAATTTCTCCGCATTGCAAGGTGCAAGTCTGAAATTTTTTGCTTTTTCCTGCTCCTCTTAGCATGATAAAGAGGATTCAAAGAGAGTGAGATGCCAGCTACTTTCATTCAGTCAGTTGCTTCAATCATTTCTGGACGTTTTTCAATGGTAAAAATCAATGAATATTGTAAATGCACAAACAGTAATTTCTCCACATTGCAAGGTGCAATTCTGAAATTTTTTGCTTTTTCCTGCTCCTCTTAGCATGATAAAGAAGATTCAAAGAGATTGAGATGCCAGCTCCTTTCATTCAGTCAGTAGCTTCAAACATTTCTTGTATATGAATAACATGATGTTTTTCAATGGCAAAAATCAATGAATATTGTAAATGCACAAACAGTAATTTCTCCGCATTGCAAGGTGCAATTCTGAAATTTTTTGCTTTTTCCTGCTCCTCTTAGCATGATAAAGAAGATTCAAAGAGAGTGAGATGCCAGCTCCTTTCATTCAGTCAGTAGCTTCAAACATTTCTGGTATATGAATAACATGATGTTTTTCAATGGCAAAAATCAATGAATATTGTAAATGCACAAACAGTAATTTCTCCGCATTGCAAGGTGCAAGTCTGAAATTTTTTGCTTTTTCCTGCTCCTCTTAGCATGATAAAGAAAATTCAAAGAGAGTGAGATGCCAGCTACTTTCATTCAGTCAGTAGCTTCAATCATTTCTGGACGTTTTTCAATGGTAAAAATCAATGAATATTGTAAATGCACAAACAGTAATTTCTCCACATTGCAAGGTGCAATTCTGAAATTTTTTGCTTTTTCCTGCTCCTCTTAGCATGATAAAGAAGATTCAAAGAGAGTGAGATGCCAGCTCCTTTCATTCAGTCAGTACCTTCAATCATTTCTGGACGTTTTTCAATGGCAAAAATCAATGAATATTGTAAATGCACAAACAGTAATTTCTCCGCATTGCAAGGTGCAATTCTGAAATTTTTTGCTTTTTCCCGCTCCTCTTAGCATGATAAAGAAGATTCAAAGAGAGTGAGGTGCCAGCTCCTTTCATTCAGTCAGTAGCTTCAAACATTTCTGGTATATGAATTACATGTTTTTCAATGGCAAAAATCAATGAATATTGTAAATGCACAAACAGTAATTTCTCCGCATTGCAAGGTGCAATTCTGAAATTTTTTGCTTTTTCCTGCTCCTCTTAGCATGATAAAGAAGATTCAAAGAGAGTGAGATGCCAGCTCCTTTCATTCAGTCAGTAGCTTCAATCATTTCTGGACGTTTTTCAATGGCAAAAATCAATGAATATTGTAAATGCACAAACAGTAATTTCTCCGCATTGCAAGGTGCAATTCTGAAATTTTTTGCTTTTTCCTGCTCCTCTTAGCATGATAAAGAAGATTCAAAGAGAGTGAGATGCCAGCTCCTTTCATTCAGTCAGTAGCTTCAATCATTTCTGGACGTTTTTCAATGGCAAAAATCAATGAATATTGTAAATGCACAAAAAGTAATTTCTCCGCATTGCAAGGTGCAATTCTGAAATTTTTTGCTTTTTCCTGCTCCTCTTAGCATGATAAAGAAGATTCAAAGAGAGTGAGATGCCAGCTCCTTTCATTCAGTCAGTAGCTTCAAACATTTCTGGTATATGAATAACATGATGTTTTTCAATGGCAAAAATCAATGAATATTGTAAATGCACAAACAGTAATTTCTCCGCATTGCAAGGTGCAAGTCTGAAATTTTTTGCTTTTTCCTGCTCCTCTTAGCATGATAAAAAAGATTCAAAGAGAGTGAGATGGCAGCTACTTTCATTCAGTCAGTAGCTTCAATCATTTCTGGACGTTTTTCAATGGTAAAAATCAATGAATATTGTAAATGCACAAACAGTAATTTCTCCGCATTGCAAGGTGCAAGTCTGAAATTTTTTGCTTTTTCCTGCTCCTCTTAGCATGATAAAGAAGATTCAAAGAGAGTGAGATGCCAGCTACTTTCATTCAGTCAGTAGCTTCAATCATTTCTGGACGTTTTTCAATGGTAAAAATCAATGAATATTGTAAATGCACAAACAGTAATTTCTCCACATTGCAAGGTGCAATTCTAAAATTTTTTACTTTTTCCTGCTCCTCTTAGCATGATAAAGAAGATTCAAAGAGAGTGAGATGCCAGCTCCTTTCATTCAGTCAGTAGCTTCAAACATTTCTGGTATATGAATAACATGATGTTTTTCAATGGCAAAAATCAATGAATATTGTAAATGCACAAACAGTAATTTCTCCGCATTGCAAGGTGCAATTCTGAAATTTTTTGCTTTTTCCTGCTCCTCTTAGCATGATTCAAAGAGAGTGAGATGCCAGCTCCTTTCATTCAGTCAGTAGCTTCAATCATTTCTGGACATTTTTCAATGGCAAAAATCAATGAATATTGTAAATGCACAAACAGTAATTTCTCCGCATTGCAAGGTGCAATTCTGAAATTTTTTGCTTTTTCCTGCTCCTCTTAGCATGATAAAGAAGATTCAAAGAGAGTGAGATGTCAGCTCCTTTCATTCAGTCAGTAGCTTCAAACATTTCTGGTATATGAATAACATGATGTTTTTCAATGGCAAAAATCAATGAATATTGTAAATGCACAAACAGTAATTTCTCCGCATTGCAAGGTGCAATTCTGAAATTTTTTGCTTTTTCCTGCTCCTCTTAGCATGATAAAGAAGATTCAAAGAGAGTGAGATGCCAGCTCCTTTCATTCAGTCAGTAGCTTCAAACATTTCTGGTATATGAATAACATGATGTTTTTCAATGGCAAAAATCAATGAATATTGTAAATGCACAAATAGTAATTTCTCCGCATTGCAAGGTGCAAGTCTGAAATTTTTTGCTTTTTCCTGCTCCTCTTAGCATGATAAAGAGGATTCAAAGAGAGTGAGATGCCAGCTACTTTCATTCAGTCAGTTGCTTCAATCATTTCTGGACGTTTTTCAATGGTAAAAATCAATGAATATTGTAAATGCACAAACAGTAATTTCTCCACATTGCAAGGTGCAATTCTGAAATTTTTTGCTTTTTCCTGCTCCTCTTAGCATGATAAAGAAGATTCAAAGAGATTGAGATGCCAGCTCCTTTCATTCAGTCAGTAGCTTCAAACATTTCTTGTATATGAATAACATGATGTTTTTCAATGGCAAAAATCAATGAATATTGTAAATGCACAAACAGTAATTTCTCCGCATTGAAGGTGCAATTCTGAAATTTTTTGCTTTTTCCTGCTCCTCTTAGCATGATAAAGAAGATTCAAAGAGAGTGAGATGCCAGCTCCTTTCATTCAGTCAGTAGCTTCAAACATTTCTGGTATATGAATAACATGATGTTTTTCAATGGCAAAAATCAATGAATATTGTAAATGCACAAACAGTAATTTCTCCGCATTGCAAGGTGCAAGTCTGAAATTTTTTGCTTTTTCCTGCTCCTCTTAGCATGATAAAGAAAATTCAAAGAGAGTGAGATGCCAGCTACTTTCATTCAGTCAGTAGCTTCAATCATTTCTGGACGTTTTTCAATGGTAAAAATCAATGAATATTGTAAATGCACAAACAGTAATTTCTCCACATTGCAAGGTGCAATTCTGAAATTTTTTGCTTTTTCCTGCTCCTCTTAGCATGATAAAGAAGATTCAAAGAGAGTGAGATGCCAGCTCCTTTCATTCAGTCAGTAGCTTGAATCATTTCTGGACGTTTTTCAATACCAAAAATCAATGAATATTGTAAATGCACAAACAGTAATTTCTCCGCATTGCAAGGTGCAATTCTGAAATTTTTTGCTTTTTCCTGCTCCTCTTAGCATGATAAAGAAGATTCAAAGAGAGTGAGATGCCAGCTCCTTTCATTCAGTCAGTACCTTCAATCATTTCTGGACGTTTTTCAATGGCAAAAATCAATGAATATTGTAAATGCACAAACAGTAATTTCTCCGCATTGCAAGGTGCAATTCTGAAATTTTTTGCTTTTTCCCGCTCCTCTTAGCATGATAAAGAAGATTCAAAGAGAGTGAGGTGCCAGCTCCTTTCATTCAGTCAGTAGCTTCAAACATTTCTGGTATATGAATAACATGATGTTTTTCAATGGCAAAAATCAATGAATATTGTAAATGCACAAACAGTAATTTCTCCGCATTGCAAGGTGCAATTCTGAAATTTTTTGCTTTTTCCTGCTCCTCTTAGCATGATAAAGAAGATTCAAAGAGAGTGAGATGCCAGCTCCTTTCATTCAGTCAGTAGCTTCAATCATTTCTGGACGTTTTTCAATGGCAAAAATCAATGAATATTGTAAATGCACAAACAGTAATTTCTCCGCATTGCAAGGTGCAATTCTGAAATTTTTTGCTTTTTCCTGCTCCTCTTAGCATGATAAAGAAGATTCAAAGAGAGTGAGATGCCAGCTCCTTTCATTCAGTCAGTAGCTTCAATCATTTCTGGACGTTTTTCAATGGCAAAAATCAATGAATATTGTAAATGCACAAAAAGTAATTTCTCCGCATTGCAAGGTGCAATTCTGAAATTTTTTGCTTTTTCCTGCTCCTCTTAGCATGATAAAGAAGATTCAAAGAGAGTGAGATGCCAGCTCCTTTCATTCAGTCAGTAGCTTCAAACATTTCTGGTATATGAATAACATGATGTTTTTCAATGGCAAAAATCAATGAATATTGTAAATGCACAAACAGTAATTTCTCCGCATTGCAAGGTGCAAGTCTGAAATTTTTTGCTTTTTCCTGCTCCTCTTAGCATGATAAAAAAGATTCAAAGAGAGTGAGATGGCAGCTACTTTCATTCAGTCAGTAGCTTCAATCATTTCTGGACGTTTTTCAATGGTAAAAATCAATGAATATTGTAAATGCACAAACAGTAATTTCTCCACATTGCAAGGTGCAATTCTGAAATTTTTTGCTTTTTCCTGCTCCTCTTAGCATGATAAAGAAGATTCAAAGAGAGTGAGATGCCAGCTCCTTTCATTCAGTCAGTAGCTTCAAACATTTCTGGTATATGAATAACATGATGTTTTTCAATGGCAAAAATCAATGAATATTGTAAATGCACAAACAGTAATTTCTCCGCATTGCAAGGTGCAATTCTGAAATTTCTTGCTTTTTCCTGCTCCTCTTAGCATGATAAAGAAGATTCAAAGAGAGTGAGATGCCAGCTCCTTTCATTCAGTCAGTAGCTTCAATCATTTCTGGTATATGAATAACATGATGTTTTTCAATGGCAAAAATCAATGAATATTGTAAATGCACAAACAGTAATTTCTCCGCATTGCAAGGTGCAATTCTGAAATTTTTTGCTTTTTCCTGCTCCTCTTAGCATGATAAAGAAGATTCAAAGAGAGTGAGATGCCATCTCCTTTCATTCAGTCAGTAGCTTCAATCATTTCTGGACTTTTTTCAACGGCAAAAATCAATGAATATTGTAAATGCACAAACAGTAATTTCTCCGCATTGCAAGGTGCAATTCTGAAATTTTTTGCTTTTTCCTGCTCCTCTTAGCATGATAAAGAAGATTCAAAGAGAGTGAGATGCCAGCTCCTTTCATTCAGTCAGTAGCTTCAATCATTTCTGGACGTTTTTCAATGGCAAAAATCAATGTATATTGTAAATGCACAAACAGTAATTTCTCCGCATTGCAAGGTGCAATTCTGAAATTTTTTGCTTTTTCCTGCTCCTCTTAGCATGATAAAGAAGATTCAAAGAGAGTGAGATGCCAGCTCCTTTCATTCAGTCAGTAGCTTCAATCATTTCTGGACGTTTTTCAATGGCAAAAATCAATGAATATTGTAAATGCACAAACAGTAATTTCTCCGCATTGCAAGGTGCAATTCTGAAATTTTTTGCTTTTTCCTGCTCCTCTTAGCATGATAAAGAAGATTCAAAGAGAGTGAGATGCCAGCTCCTTTCATTCAGTCAGTAGCTTCAAACATTTCTGGTATATGAATAACATGATGTTTTTCAATGGCAAAAATCAATGAATTTTGTAAATGCACAAACAGCAATTTCTCCGCATTGCAAGGTGCAATTCTGAAATTTTTTGCTTTTTCCTGCTCCTCTTAGCATGATAAAGAAGATTCAAAGAGAGTGAGATGCCAGCTCCTTTCATTCAGTCAGTAGCTTCAATCATTTCTGGACGTTTTTCAATGGCAAAAATCAATGAATATTGTAAATGCACAAACAGTAATTTCTCCGCATTGCAAGGTGCAATTCTGAAATTTTTTGCTTTTTCCCGCTCCTCTTAGCATGATAAAGAAGATTCAAAGAGAGTGAGGTGCCAGCTCCTTTCATTCAGTCAGTAGCTTCAAACATTTCTGGTATATGAATTACATGTTTTTCAATGGCAAAAATCAATGAATATTGTAAATGCACAAACAGTAATTTCTCCGCATTGCAAGGTGCAATTCTGAAATTTTTTGCTTTTTCCTGCTCCTCTTAGCATGATAAAGAAGATTCAAAGAGAGTGAGATGCCAGCTCCTTTCATTCAGTCAGTAGCTTCAATCATTTCTGGACGTTTTTCAATGGCAAAAATCAATGAATATTGTAAATGCACAAACAGTAATTTCTCCGCATTGCAAGGTGCAATTCTGAAATTTTTTGCTTTTTCCTGTTCCTCTTAGCATGATAAAGAAGATTCAAAGAGAGTGAGATGCCAGCTCCTTTCATTCAGTCAGTAGCTTCAATCATTTCTGGACGTTTTTCAATGGCAAAAATCAATGAATATTGTAAATGCACAAAAAGTAATTTCTCCGCATTGCAAGGTGCAATTCTGAAATTTTTTGCTTTTTCCTGCTCCTCTTAGCATGATAAAGAAGATTCAAAGAGAGTGAGATGCCAGCTCCTTTCATTCAGTCAGTAGCTTCAAACATTTCTGGTATATGAATAACATGATGTTTTTCAATGGCAAAAATCAATGAATATTGTAAATGCACAAACAGTAATTTCTCCGCATTGCAAGGTGCAAGTCTGAAATTTTTTGCTTTTTCCTGCTCCTCTTAGCATGATAAAAAAGATTCAAAGAGAGTGAGATGGCAGCTACTTTCATTCAGTCAGTAGCTTCAATCATTTCTGGACGTTTTTCAATGGTAAAAATCAATGAATATTGTAAATGCACAAACAGTAATTTCTCCACATTGCAAGGTGCAATTCTGAAATTTTTTGCTTTTTCCTGCTCCTCTTAGCATGATAAAGAAGATTCAAAGAGAGTGAGATGCCAGCTCCTTTCATTCAGTCAGTAGCTTCAAACATTTCTGGTATATGAATAACATGATGTTTTTCAATGGCAAAAATCAATGAATATTGTAAATGCACAAACAGTAATTTCTCCGCATTGCAAGGTGCAATTCTGAAATTTCTTGCTTTTTCCTGCTCCTCTTAGCATGATAAAGAAGATTCAAAGAGAGTGAGATGCCAGCTCCTTTCATTCAGTCAGTAGCTTCAATCATTTCTGGTATATGAATAACATGATGTTTTTCAATGGCAAAAATCAATGAATATTGTAAATGCACAAACAGTAATTTCTCCGCATTGCAAGGTGCAATTCTGAAATTTTTTGCTTTTTCCTGCTCCTCTTAGCATGATAAAGAAGATTCAAAGAGAGTGAGATGCCAGCTCCTTTCATTCAGTCAGTAGCTTCAATCATTTCTGGACTTTTTTCAACGGCAAAAATCAATGAATATTGTAAATGCACAAACAGTAATTTCTCCGCATTGCAAGGTGCAATTCTGAAATTTTTTGCTTTTTCCTGCTCCTCTTAGCATGATAAAGAAGATTCAAAGAGAGTGAGATGCCAGCTCCTTTCATTCAGTCAGTAGCTTCAATCATTTCTGGACGTTTTTCAATGGCAAAAATCAATGTATATTGTAAATGCACAAACAGTAATTTCTCCGCATTGCAAGGTGCAATTCTGAAATTTTTTGCTTTTTCCTGCTCCTCTTAGCATGATAAAGAAGATTCAAAGAGAGTGAGATGCCAGCTCCTTTCATTCAGTCAGTAGCTTCAATCATTTCTGGACGTTTTTCAATGGCAAAAATCAATGAATATTGTAAATGCACAAACAGTAATTTCTCCGCATTGCGAGGTGCAATTCTGAAATTTTTTGCTTTTTCCTGCTCCTCTTAGCATGATAAAGAAGATTCAAAGAGAGTGAGATGCCAGCTCCTTTCATTCAGTCAGTAGCTTCAATCATTTCTGGTATGTGAATAACATGATGTTTTTCAATGGCAAAAATCAATGAATATTGTAAATGCACAAACAGTAATTTCTCCGCATTGCAAGGTGCAATTCTGAAATGTTTTGCTTTTTCCTGCTCCTCTTAGCATGATAAAGAAGATTCAAAGAGAGTGAGATGCCAGCTCCTTTCATTCAGTCAGTAGCTTCAATCATTTCTGGTATATGAATAACATGATGTTTTTCAATGGCAAAAATCAATGAATATTGTAAATGCACAAACAGTAATTTATTCGCATTGCAAGGTGCAATTCTGAAATTTTTTGGTTTTTCCTGCTCCTCTTAGCATGATAAAGAAGATTCAAAGAGAGTGAGATGCCAGCTCCTTTCATTCAGTCAGTAGCTTCAAACATTTCTGGTATATGAATAACATGATGTTTTTCAATGGCAAAAAATCAATGAATATTGTAAATGCACAAACAGTAATTTCTCCGCATTGCAAGGTGCAATTCTGAAATTTTTTGCCTTTTCCTGCTCCTCTTAGCATGATAAAGAAGATTCAAAGAGAGTGAGATGCCAGCTCCTTTCATTCAGTCAGTAGCTTCAATCATTTCTGGACGTTTTTCAATGGCAAAAATCAATGAATATTGTAAATGCACAAACAGTAATTTCTCCGCATTGCAAGGTGCAATTCTGAAATTTTTTGCTTTTTCCTGCTCCTCTTAGCATGATAAAGAAGATTCAAAGAGAGTGAGATTCCAGCTCCTTTCATTCAGTCAGTAGCTTCAAACATTTCTGGTATATGAATAACATGATGTTTTTCAATGGCAAAAATCAATGAATATTGTAAATGCACAAACAGTAATTTCTCCGCATTGCAAGGTGCAATTCTGAAATTTTTTGCTTTTTCCTGCTCCTCTTAGCATGATAAAGAAGATTCAAAGAGAGTGAGATGCCAGCTCCTTTCATTCAGTCAGTAGCTTCAATCATTTCTGGACGTTTTTCAATGGCAAAAATCAATGAATATTGTAAATGCACAAACAGTAATTTCTCCGCATTGCAAGGTGCAATTCTGAAATTTTTTGCTTTTTCCTGCTCCTCTTAGCATGATAAAGAAGATTCAAAGAGAGTGAGATGCCAGCTCCTTTCATTCAGTCAGTAGCTTCAATCATTTCTGGTATATGAATAACATGATGTTTTTCAATGGCAAAAATCAATGAATATTGTAAATGCACAAACAGTAATTTCTCCGCATTGCAAGGTGCAATTCTGAAATTTTTTGCTTTTTCCTGCTCCTCTTAGCATGATAAAGAAGATTCAAAGAGAGTGAGATGCCAGCTCCTTTCATTCAGTCAGTAGCTTCAATCATTTCTGGACGTTTTTCAATGGCAAAAATCAATGAATATTGTAAATGCACAAACAGTAATTTCTCCGCATTGCAAGGTGCAATTCTGAAATTTTTTGCTTTTTCCTGCTCCTCTTAGCATGATAAAGAAGATTCAAAGAGAGTGACATGCCAGCTCCTTTCATTCAGTCAGTAGCTTCAAACATTTCTGGTATATGAATAACATGATGTTTTTCAATGGCAAAAATCAATGAATATTGTAAATGCACAAACAGTAATTTCTCCGCATTGCAAGGTGCAATTCTGAAATTTTTTGCTTTTTCCTGCTCCTCTTAGCATGATAAAGAAGATTCAAAGAGAGTGAGATGCCAGCTCCTTTCATTCAGTCAGTAGCTTCAATCATTTCTGGACGTTTTTCAATGGCAAAAATCAATGAATATTGTAAATGCACAAACAGTAATTTCTCCGCATTGCAAGGTGCAATTCTGAAATTTTTTGCTTTTTCCTGCTCCTCTTAGCATGATAAAGAAGATTCAAAGAGAGTGAGATGCCAGCTCCTTTCATTCAGTCGGTAGGTTCAATCATTTCTGGACGTTTTTCAATGGCAAAAATCAATGAATATTGTAAATGCACAAACAGTAATTTCTCCGCATTGCAAGGTGCAATTCTGAAATTTTTTGCTTTTTCCTGCTCCTCTTAGCATGATAAAGAAGATTCAAAGAGAGTGAGATGCCAGCTCCTTTCATTCAGTCAGTAGCTTCAATCATTTCTGGACGTTTTTCAATGGCAAAAATCAATGAATATTGTAAATGCACAAACAGTAATTTCTCCGCATTGCAAGGTGCAATTCTGAAATTTTATGCTTTTTCCTGCTCCTCTTAGCATGATAAAGAAGATTCAAAGAGAGTGAGATGCCAGCTCCTTTCATTCAGTCAGTAGCTTCAATCATTTCTGGACGTTTTTCAATGGCAAAAATCAATGTATATTGTAAATGCACAAACAGTAATTTCTCCGCATTGCAAGGTGCAATTCTGAAATTTTTTGCTTTTTCCTGCTCCTCTTAGCATGATAAAGAAGATTCAAAGAGAGTGAGATGCCAGCTCCTTTCATTCAGTCAGTAGCTTCAATCATTTCTGGACGTTTTTCAATGGCAAAAATCAATGTATATTGTAAATGCACAAACAGTAATTTCTCCGCATTGCAAGGTGCAATTCTGAAATTTTTTGCTTTTTCCTGCTCCTCTTAGCATGATAAAGAAGATTCAAAGAGAGTGAGATGCCAGCTCCTTTCATTCAGTCAGTAGCTTCAAACATTTCTGGTATATGAATAACATGATGTTTTTCAATGGCAAAAATCAATGAATTTTGTAAATGCACAAACAGCAATTTCTCCGCATTGCAAGGTGCAATTCTGAAATTTTTTGCTTTTTCCTGCTCCTCTTAGCATGATAAAGAAGATTCAAAGAGAGTGAGATGCCAGCTCCTTTCATTCAGTCAGTAGCTTCAATCATTTCTGGACGTTTTTCAATGGCAAAAATCAATGAATATTGTAAATGCACAAACAGTAATTTCTCCGCATTGCGAGGTGCAATTCTGAAATTTTTTGCTTTTTCCTGCTCCTCTTAGCATGATAAAGAAGATTCAAAGAGAGTGAGATGCCAGCTCCTTTCATTCAGTCAGTAGCTTCAATCATTTCTGGTATATGAATAACATGATGTTTTTCAATGGCAAAAATCAATGAATATTGTAAATGCACAAACAGTAATTTCTCCGCATTGCAAGGTGCAATTCTGAAATTTTTTGCTTTTTCCTGCTCCTCTTAGCATGATAAAGAAGATTCAAAGAGAGTGAGATGCCAGCTCCTTTCATTCAGTCAGTAGCTTCAATCATTTCTGGTATATGAATAACATGATGTTTTTCAATGGCAAAAATCAATGAATATTGTAAATGCACAAACAGTAATTTATTCGCATTGCAAGGTGCAATTCTGAAATTTTTTGCTTTTTCCTGCTCCTCTTAGCATGATAAAGAAGATTCAAAGAGAGTGAGATGCCAGCTCCTTTCATTCAGTCAGTAGCTTCAAACATTTCTGGTATATGAATAACATGATGTTTTTCAATGGCAAAAATCAATGAATATTGTAAATGCACAAACAGTAATTTCTCCGCATTGCAAGGTGCAATTCTGAAATTTTTTGCCTTTTCCTGCTCCTCTTAGCATGATAAAGAAGATTCAAAGAGAGTGAGATGCCAGCTCCTTTCATTCAGTCAGTAGCTTCAATCATTTCTGGACGTTTTTCAATGGCAAAAATCAATGAATATTGTAAATGCACAAACAGTAATTTCTCCGCATTGCAAGGTGCAATTCTGAAATTTTTTGCTTTTTCCTGCTCCTCTTAGCATGATAAAGAAGATTCAAAGAGAGTGAGATGCCAGCTCCTTTCATTCAGTCAGTAGCTTCAAACATTTCTGGTATATGAATAACATGATGTTTTTCAATGGCAAAAATCAATGAATATTGTAAATGCACAAACAGTAATTTCTCCGCATTGCAAGGTGCAATTCTGAAATTTTTTGCTTTTTCCTGCTCCTCTTAGCATGATAAAGAAGATTCAAAGAGAGTGAGATGCCAGCTCCTTTCATTCAGTCAGTAGCTTCAATCATTTCTGGACGTTTTTCAATGGCAAAAATCAATGAATATTGTAAATGCACAAACAGTAATTTCTCCGCATTGCAAGGTGCAATTCTGAAATTTTTTGCTTTTTCCTGCTCCTCTTAGCATGATAAAGAAGATTCAAAGAGAGTGAGATGCCAGCTCCTTTCATTCAGTCAGTAGCTTCAATCATTTCTGGTATATGAATAACATGATGTTTTTCAATGGCAAAAATCAATGAATATTGTAAATGCACAAACAGTAATTTCTCCGCATTGCAAGGTGCAATTCTGAAATTTTTTGCTTTTTCCTGCTCCTCTTAGCATGATAAAGAAGATTCAAAGAGAGTGAGATGCCAGCTCCTTTCATTCAGTCAGTAGCTTCAATCATTTCTGGACGTTTTTCAATGGCAAAAATCAATGAATATTGTAAATGCACAAACAGTAATTTCTCCGCATTGCAAGGTGCAATTCTGAAATTTTTTGCTTTTTCCTGCTCCTTTTAGCATGATAAAGAAGATTCAAAGAGAGTGACATGCCAGCTCCTTTCATTCAGTCAGTAGCTTCAAACATTTCTGGTATATGAAAAACATGTTTTTCAATGGCAAAAATCAATGAATATTGTAAATGCACAAACAGTAATATCTCCACATTGCATGGTGCAATTCTGAAATTTTTAGCTTTTTCCTGTTAATCCTAGCATGATAAAGATTCAAAGAGAGTGAGATGCCAGCTCCTTTCATTCAGTCAGTAGCTTCAAACATTTCTGGTATATGAAAAACATGTTTTTCAATGGCAAAAATCAATGAATATTGTAAATGCACAAACAGTAATATCTCCACATTGCAAGGTGCAATTCTGAAATTTTTTGCTTTTTCCTGCTAATCCTAGCATGATAAAGAAGATTCAAAGAGAGTGAGATGCCAGCTCCTTTCATTCAGTCAGTAGCTTCAAACATTTCTGGTATATGAAAAACATGTTTTTCAATGGCAAAAATCAATGAATATTGTAAATGCACAAACAGTAATATCTCCACATTGCACGGTGCAATTCTGAAATTTTTAGCTTTTTCCTGTTAATCCTAGCATGATAAAGAAGATTCAAAGAGAGTGAGATGCCAGCTCCTTTCATTCAGTCAGTAGCTTCAAACATTTCTGGTATATGAAAAACGTTTTTCAATGGCAAAAATCAATGAATATTGTAAATGCACAAACAGTAATATCTCCACATTGCAAGGTGCAATTCTGAAATTTTTTGCTTTTTCCTGCTAATCCTAGCATGATAAAGAAGATTCAAAGAGAGTGAGATGCCAGCTCCTTTCATTCAGTCAGTAGCTTCAAACATTTCTGGTATATGAAAAACATGTTTTTCAATGGCAAAAATCAATGAATATTGTAAATGCACAAACAGTAATATCTCCACATTGCACGGTGCAATTCTGAAATTTTTAGCTTTTTCCTGTTAATCCTAGCATGATAAAGAAGATTCAAAGAGAGTGAGATGCCAGCTCCTTTCATTCAGTCAGTAGCTTCAAACATTTCTGGTATATTAAAAACATGTTTTTCAATGGCAAAAATCAATGAATATTGTAAATGCACAAACAGTAATATCTCCACATTGCAAGGTGCAATTCTGAAATTTTTTGCTTTTTCCTGTTAATCCTAGCATGATAAAGAAGATTCAAAGAGAGTGAGATGCCAGCTCCTTTCATTCAGTCAGTAGCTTCAAACATTTCTGGTATATGAAAAACATGTTTTTCAATGGCAAAAATCAATGAATATTGTAAATGCACAAACAGTAATATCTCCACATTGCAAGGTGCAATTCTGAAATTTTTTGCTTTTTCCTGCTAATCCTAGCATGATAAAGAAGATTCAAAGAGAGTGAGATGCCAGCTCCTTTCATTCAGTCAGTAGCTTCAAACATTTCTGGTATATGAAAAACATGTTTTTCAATGGCAAAAATCAATGAATATTGTAAATGCACAAACAGTAATATCTCCACATTGCACGGTGCAATTCTGAAATTTTTAGCTTTTTCCTGTTAATCCTAGCATGATAAAGAAGATTCAAAGAGAGTGAGATGCCAGCTCCTTTCATTCAGTCAGTAGCTTCAAACATTTCTGGTATATGAAAAACATGTTTTTCAATGGCAAAAATCAATGAATATTGTAAATGCACAAACAGTAATTTATTCGCATTGCAAGGTGCAATTCTGAAATTTTTTGCTTTTTCCTGCTCCTCTTAGCATGATAAAGAAGATTCAAAGAGAGTGAGATGCCAGCTCCTTTCATTCAGTCAGTAGCTTCAAACATTTCTGGTATATGAATAACATGATGTTTTTCAATGGCAAAAATCAATGAATATTGTAAATGCACAAACAGTAATTTCTCCGCATTGCAAGGTGCAATTCTGAAATTTTTTGCCTTTTCCTGCTCCTCTTAGCATGATAAAGAAGATTCAAAGAGAGTGAGATGCCAGCTCCTTTCATTCAGTCAGTAGCTTCAATCATTTCTGGACGTTTTTCAATGGCAAAAATCAATGAATATTGTAAATGCACAAACAGTAATTTCTCCGCATTGCAAGGTGCAATTCTGAAATTTTTTGCTTTTTCCTGCTCCTCTTAGCATGATAAAGAAGATTCAAAGAGAGTGAGATGCCAGCTCCTTTCATTCAGTCAGTAGCTTCAAACATTTCTGGTATATGAATAACATGATGTTTTTCAATGGCAAAAATCAATGAATATTGTAAATGCACAAACAGTAATTTCTCCGCATTGCAAGGTGCAATTCTGAAATTTTTTGCTTTTTCCTGCTCCTCTTAGCATGATAAAGAAGATTCAAAGAGAGTGAGATGCCAGCTCCTTTCATTCAGTCAGTAGCTTCAATCATTTCTGGACGTTTTTCAATGGCAAAAATCAATGAATATTGTAAATGCACAAACAGTAATTTCTCCGCATTGCAAGGTGCAATTCTGAAATTTTTTGCTTTTTCCTGCTCCTCTTAGCATGATAAAGAAGATTCAAAGAGAGTGAGATGCCAGCTCCTTTCATTCAGTCAGTAGCTTCAATCATTTCTGGTATATGAATAACATGATGTTTTTCAATGGCAAAAATCAATGAATATTGTAAATGCACAAACAGTAATTTCTCCGCATTGCAAGGTGCAATTCTGAAATTTTTTGCTTTTTCCTGCTCCTCTTAGCATGATAAAGAAGATTCAAAGAGAGTGAGATGCCAGCTCCTTTCATTCAGTCAGTAGCTTCAATCATTTCTGGACGTTTTTCAATGGCAAAAATCAATGAATATTGTAAATGCACAAACAGTAATTTCTCCGCATTGCAAGGTGCAATTCTGAAATTTTTTGCTTTTTCCTGCTCCTTTTAGCATGATAAAGAAGATTCAAAGAGAGTGACATGCCAGCTCCTTTCATTCAGTCAGTAGCTTCAAACATTTCTGGTATATGAAAAACATGTTTTTCAATGGCAAAAATCAATGAATATTGTAAATGCACAAACAGTAATATCTCCACATTGCATGGTGCAATTCTGAAATTTTTAGCTTTTTCCTGTTAATCCTAGCATGATAAAGATTCAAAGAGAGTGAGATGCCAGCTCCTTTCATTCAGTCAGTAGCTTCAAACATTTCTGGTATATGAAAAACATGTTTTTCAATGGCAAAAATCAATGAATATTGTAAATGCACAAACAGTAATATCTCCACATTGCAAGGTGCAATTCTGAAATTTTTTGCTTTTTCCTGCTAATCCTAGCATGATAAAGAAGATTCAAAGAGAGTGAGATGCCAGCTCCTTTCATTCAGTCAGTAGCTTCAAACATTTCTGGTATATGAAAAACATGTTTTTCAATGGCAAAAATCAATGAATATTGTAAATGCACAAACAGTAATATCTCCACATTGCACGGTGCAATTCTGAAATTTTTAGCTTTTTCCTGTTAATCCTAGCATGATAAAGAAGATTCAAAGAGAGTGAGATGCCAGCTCCTTTCATTCAGTCAGTAGCTTCAAACATTTCTGGTATATGAAAAACGTTTTTCAATGGCAAAAATCAATGAATATTGTAAATGCACAAACAGTAATATCTCCACATTGCAAGGTGCAATTCTGAAATTTTTTGCTTTTTCCTGCTAATCCTAGCATGATAAAGAAGATTCAAAGAGAGTGAGATGCCAGCTCCTTTCATTCAGTCAGTAGCTTCAAACATTTCTGGTATATGAAAAACATGTTTTTCAATGGCAAAAATCAATGAATATTGTAAATGCACAAACAGTAATATCTCCACATTGCACGGTGCAATTCTGAAATTTTTAGCTTTTTCCTGTTAATCCTAGCATGATAAAGAAGATTCAAAGAGAGTGAGATGCCAGCTCCTTTCATTCAGTCAGTAGCTTCAAACATTTCTGGTATATTAAAAACATGTTTTTCAATGGCAAAAATCAATGAATATTGTAAATGCACAAACAGTAATATCTCCACATTGCAAGGTGCAATTCTGAAATTTTTTGCTTTTTCCTGTTAATCCTAGCATGATAAAGAAGATTCAAAGAGAGTGAGATGCCAGCTCCTTTCATTCAGTCAGTAGCTTCAAACATTTCTGGTATATGAAAAACATGTTTTTCAATGGCAAAAATCAATGAATATTGTAAATGCACAAACAGTAATATCTCCACATTGCAAGGTGCAATTCTGAAATTTTTTGCTTTTTCCTGCTAATCCTAGCATGATAAAGAAGATTCAAAGAGAGTGAGATGCCAGCTCCTTTCATTCAGTCAGTAGCTTCAAACATTTCTGGTATATGAAAAACATGTTTTTCAATGGCAAAAATCAATGAATATTGTAAATGCACAAACAGTAATATCTCCACATTGCACGGTGCAATTCTGAAATTTTTAGCTTTTTCCTGTTAATCCTAGCATGATAAAGAAGATTCAAAGAGAGTGAGATGCCAGCTCCTTTCATTCAGTCAGTAGCTTCAAACATTTCTGGTATATGAAAAACATGTTTTTCAATGGCAAAAATCAATGAATATTGTAAATGCACAAACAGTAATATCTCCACATTGCAAGGTGCAATTCTGAAATTTTTTGCTTTTTCCTGCTAATCCTAGCATGATAAAGAAGATTCAAAGAGAGTGAGATGCCAGCTCCTTTCATTCAGTCAGTAGCTTCAAACATTTCTGGTATATGAAAAACATGTTTTTCAATGGCAAAAATCAATGAATATTGTAAATGCACAAACAGTAATATCTCCACATTGCACGGTGCAATTCTGAAATTTTTTGCTTTTTCCTGTTAATCCTAGCATGATAAAGAAGATTCAAAGAGAGTGAGATGCCAGCTCCTTTCATTCAGTCAGTAGCTTCAAACATTTCTGGTATATGAAAAACATGTTTTTCAATGGCAAAAATCAATGAATATTGTAAATGCACAAACAGTAATATCTCCACATTGCAAGGTGCAATTCTGAAATTTTTTGCTTTTTCCTGTTAATCCTAGCATGATAAAGAAGATTCAAAGAGAGTGAGATGCCAGCTCCTTTCATTCAGTCAGTAGCTTCAAACATTTCTGGTATATGAAAAACATGTTTTTCAATGGCAAAAATCAATGAATATTGTAAATGCACAAACAGTAATATCTCCACATTGCACAGTGCAATTCTGAAATTTTTAGCTTTTTCCTGTTAATCCTAGCATGATAAAGAAGATTCAAAGAGAGTGAGATGCCAGCTCCTTTCATTCAGTCAGTAGCTTCAAACATTTCTGGTATATGAAAAACATGTTTTTCAATGGCAAAAATCAATGAATATTGTAAATGCACAAACAGTAATATCTCCACATTGCAAGGTGCAATTCTGAAATTTTTTGCTTTTTCCTGCTAATCCTAGCATGATAAAGAAGATTCAAAGAGAGTGAGATGCCAGCTCCTTTCATTCAGTCAGAAGCTTCAAACATTTCTGGTATATGAAAAACATGTTTTTCAATGGCAAAAATCAATGAATATTGTAAATGCACAAACAGTAATATCTCCACATTGCACGGTGCAATTCTGAAATTTTTAGCTTTTTCCTGTTAATCCTAGCATGATAAAGAAGATTCAAAGAGAGTGAGATGCCAGCTCCTTTCATTCAGTCAGTAGCTTCAAACATTTCTGGTATATGAAAAACATGTTTTTCAATGGCAAAAATCAATGAATATTGTAAATGCACAAACAGTAATATCTCCACATTGCAAGGTGCAATTCTGAAATTTTTTGCTTTTTCCTGCTAATCCTAGCATGATAAAGAAGATTCAAAGAGAGTGAGATGCCAGCTCCTTTCATTCAGTCAGTAGCTTCAAACATTTCTGGTATATGAAAAACATGTTTTTCAATGGCAAAAATCAATGAATATTGTAAATGCACAAACAGTAATATCTCCACATTGCACGGTGCAATTCTGAAATTTTTAGCTTTTTCCTGTTAATCCTAGCATGATAAAGAAGATTCAAAGAGAGTGAGATGCCAGCTCCTTTCATTCAGTCAGTAGCTTCAAACATTTCTGGTATATGAAAAACATGTTTTTCAATGGCAAAAATCAATGAATATTGTAAATGCACAAACAGTAATATCTCCACATTGCAAGGTGCAATTCTGAAATTTTTTGCTTTTTCCTGTTAATCCTAGCATGATAAAGAAGATTCAAAGAGAGTGAGATGCCAGCTCCTTTCATTCAGTCAGTAGCTTCAAACATTTCTGGTATATGAAAAACATGTTTTTCAATGGCAAAAATCAATGAATATTGTAAATGCACAAACAGTAATATCTCCACATTGCAAGGTGCAATTCTGAAATTTTTTGCTTTTTCCTGCTAATCCTAGCATGATAAAGAAGATTCAAAGAGAGTGAGATGCCAGCTCCTTTCATTCAGTCAGTAGCTTCAAACATTTCTGGTATATGAAAAACATGTTTTTCAATGGCAAAAATCAATGAATATTGTAAATGCACAAACAGTAATATCTCCACATTGCAAGGTGCAATTCTGAAATTTTTTGCTTTTTCCTGCTAATCCTAGCATGATAAAGAAGATTCAAAGAGAGTGAGATGCCAGCTCCTTTCATTCAGTCAGTAGCTTCAAACATTTCTGGTATATGAAAAACATGTTTTTCAATGGCAAAAATCAATGAATATTGTAAATGCACAAACAGTAATATCTCCACATTGCAAGGTGCAATTCTGAAATTTTTTGCTTTTTCCTGCTAATCCTAGCATGATAAAGAAGATTCAAAGAGAGTGAGATGCCAGCTCCTTTCATTCAGTCAGTAGCTTCAAACATTTCTGGTATATGAAAAACATGTTTTTCAATGGCAAAAATCAATGAATATTGTAAATGCACAAACAGTAATATCTCCACATTGCACGGTGCAATTCTGAAATTTTTAGCTTTTTCCTGTTAATCCTAGCATGATAAAGAAGATTCAAAGAGAGTGAGATGCCAGCTCCTTTCATTGTCAGTAGCTTCAAACATTTCTGGTATATGAAAAACATGTTTTTCAATGGCAAAAATCAATGAATATTGTAAATGCACAAACAGTAATATCTCCACATTGCAAGGTGCAATTCTGAAATTTTTTGCTTTTTCCTGTTAATCCTAGCATGATAAAGAAGATTCAAAGAGAGTGAGATGCCAGCTCCTTTCATTCAGTCAGTAGCTTCAAACATTTCTGGTATATGAAAAACATGTTTTTCAATGGCAAAAATCAATGAATATTGTAAGTGCACAAACAGTAATATCTCCACATTGCAAGGTGCAATTCTGAAATTTTTTGCTTTTTCCTGCTAATCCTAGCATGATAAAGAAGATTCAAAGAGAGTGAGATGCCAGCTCCTTTCATTCAGTCAGTAGCTTCAAACATTTCTGGTATATGAAAAACATGTTTTTCAATGGCAAAAATCAATGAATATTGTAAATGCACAAACAGTAATATCTCCACATTGCACAGTGCAATTCTGAAATTTTTAGCTTTTTCCTGTTAATCCTAGCATGATAAAGAAGATTCAAAGAGAGTGAGATGCCAGCTCCTTTCATTCAGTCAGTAGCTTCAAACATTTCTGGTATATGAAAAACATGTTTTTCAATGGCAAAAATCAATGAATATTGTAAATGCACAAACAGTAATATCTCCACATTGCAAGGTGCAATTCTGAAATTTTTTGCTTTTTCCTGCTAATCCTAGCATGATAAAGAAGATTCAAAGAGAGTGAGATGCCAGCTCCTTTCATTCAGTCAGAAGCTTCAAACATTTCTGGTATATGAAAAACATGTTTTTCAATGGCAAAAATCAATGAATATTGTAAATGCACAAACAGTAATATCTTCACATTGCACGGTGCAATTCTGAAATTTTTAGCTTTTTCCTGTTAATCCTAGCATGATAAAGAAGATTCAAAGAGAGTGAGATGCCAGCTCCTTTCATTCAGTCAGTAGCTTCAAACATTTCTGGTATATGAAAAACATGTTTTTCAATGGCAAAAATCAATGAATATTGTAAATGCACAAACAGTAATATCTCCACATTGCAAGGTGCAATTCTGAAATTTTTTGCTTTTTCCTGCTAATCCTAGCATGATAAAGAAGATTCAAAGAGAGTGAGATGCCAGCTCCTTTCATTCAGTCAGTAGCTTCAAACATTTCTGGTATATGAAAAACATGTTTTTCAATGGCAAAAATCAATGAATATTGTAAATGCACAAACAGTAATTTCTCCGCATTGCAAGGTGCAATTCTGAAATTTTTTGCTTTTTCCTGCTCCTCTTAGCATGATAAAGAAGATTCAAAGAGAGTGAGATGCCAGCTCCTTTCATTCAGTCAGTAGCTTCAATCATTTCTGGACTTTTTTCAACGGCAAAAATCAATGAATATTGTAAATGCACAAACAGTAATTTCTCCGCATTGCAAGGTGCAATTCTGAAATTTTTTGCTTTTTCCTGCTCCTCTTAGCATGATAAAGAAGATTCAAAGAGAGTGAGATGCCAGCTCCTTTCATTCAGTCAGTAGCTTCAATCATTTCTGGACGTTTTTCAATGGCAAAAATCAATGTATATTGTAAATGCACAAACAGTAATTTCTCCGCATTGCAAGGTGCAATTCTGAAATTTTTTGCTTTTTCCTGCTCCTCTTAGCATGATAAAGAAGATTCAAAGAGAGTGAGATGCCAGCTCCTTTCATTCAGTCAGTAGCTTCAATCATTTCTGGACGTTTTTCAATGGCAAAAATCAATGAATATTGTAAATGCACAAACAGTAATTTCTCCGCATTGCGAGGTGCAATTCTGAAATTTTTTGCTTTTTCCTGCTCCTCTTAGCATGATAAAGAAGATTCAAAGAGAGTGAGATGCCAGCTCCTTTCATTCAGTCAGTAGCTTCAATCATTTCTGGTATGTGAATAACATGATGTTTTTCAATGGCAAAAATCAATGAATATTGTAAATGCACAAACAGTAATTTCTCCGCATTGCAAGGTGCAATTCTGAAATGTTTTGCTTTTTCCTGCTCCTCTTAGCATGATAAAGAAGATTCAAAGAGAGTGAGATGCCAGCTCCTTTCATTCAGTCAGTAGCTTCAATCATTTCTGGTATATGAATAACATGATGTTTTTCAATGGCAAAAATCAATGAATATTGTAAATGCACAAACAGTAATTTATTCGCATTGCAAGGTGCAATTCTGAAATTTTTTGGTTTTTCCTGCTCCTCTTAGCATGATAAAGAAGATTCAAAGAGAGTGAGATGCCAGCTCCTTTCATTCAGTCAGTAGCTTCAAACATTTCTGGTATATGAATAACATGATGTTTTTCAATGGCAAAAAATCAATGAATATTGTAAATGCACAAACAGTAATTTCTCCGCATTGCAAGGTGCAATTCTGAAATTTTTTGCCTTTTCCTGCTCCTCTTAGCATGATAAAGAAGATTCAAAGAGAGTGAGATGCCAGCTCCTTTCATTCAGTCAGTAGCTTCAATCATTTCTGGACGTTTTTCAATGGCAAAAATCAATGAATATTGTAAATGCACAAACAGTAATTTCTCCGCATTGCAAGTTGCAATTCTGAAATTTTTTGCTTTTTCCTGCTCCTCTTAGCATGATAAAGAAGATTCAAAGAGAGTGAGATTCCAGCTCCTTTCATTCAGTCAGTAGCTTCAAACATTTCTGGTATATGAATAACATGATGTTTTTCAATGGCAAAAATCAATGAATATTGTAAATGCACAAACAGTAATTTCTCCGCATTGCAAGGTGCAATTCTGAAATTTTTTGCTTTTTCCTGCTCCTCTTAGCATGATAAAGAAGATTCAAAGAGAGTGAGATGCCAGCTCCTTTCATTCAGTCAGTAGCTTCAATCATTTCTGGACGTTTTTCAATGGCAAAAATCAATGAATATTGTAAATGCACAAACAGTAATTTCTCCGCATTGCAAGGTGCAATTCTGAAATTTTTTGCTTTTTCCTGCTCCTCTTAGCATGATAAAGAAGATTCAAAGAGAGTGAGATGCCAGCTCCTTTCATTCAGTCAGTAGCTTCAATCATTTCTGGTATATGAATAACATGATGTTTTTCAATGGCAAAAATCAATGAATATTGTAAATGCACAAACAGTAATTTCTCCGCATTGCAAGGTGCAATTCTGAAATTTTTTGCTTTTTCCTGCTCCTCTTAGCATGATAAAGAAGATTCAAAGAGAGTGAGATGCCAGCTCCTTTCATTCAGTCAGTAGCTTCAATCATTTCTGGACGTTTTTCAATGGTAAAAATCAATGAATATTGTAAATGCACAAACAGTAATTTCTCCGCATTGCAAGGTGCAATTCTGAAATTTTTTGCTTTTTCCTGCTCCTCTTAGCATGATAAAGAAGATTCAAAGAGAGTGACATGCCAGCTCCTTTCATTCAGTCAGTAGCTTCAAACATTTCTGGTATATGAATAACATGATGTTTTTCAATGGCAAAAATCAATGAATATTGTAAATGCACAAACAGTAATTTCTCCGCATTGCAAGGTGCAATTCTGAAATTTTTTGCTTTTTCCTGCTCCTCTTAGCATGATAAAGAAGATTCAAAGAGAGTGAGATGCCAGCTCCTTTCATTCAGTCAGTAGCTTCAATCATTTCTGGACGTTTTTCAATGGCAAAAATCAATGAATATTGTAAATGCACAAACAGTAATTTCTCCGCATTGCAAGGTGCAATTCTGAAATTTTTTGCTTTTTCCTGCTCCTCTTAGCATGATAAAGAAGATTCAAAGAGAGTGAGATGCCAGCTCCTTTCATTCAGTCGGTAGGTTCAATCATTTCTGGACGTTTTTCAATGGCAAAAATCAATGAATATTGTAAATGCACAAACAGTAATTTCTCCGCATTGCAAGGTGCAATTCTGAAATTTTTTGCTTTTTCCTGCTCCTCTTAGCATGATAAAGAAGATTCAAAGAGAGTGAGATGCCAGCTCCTTTCATTCAGTCAGTAGCTTCAATCATTTCTGGACGTTTTTCAATGGCAAAAATCAATGAATATTGTAAATGCACAAACAGTAATTTCTCCGCATTGCAAGGTGCAATTCTGAAATTTTATGCTTTTTCCTGCTCCTCTTAGCATGATAAAGAAGATTCAAAGAGAGTGAGATGCCAGCTCCTTTCATTCAGTCAGTAGCTTCAATCATTTCTGGACGTTTTTCAATGGCAAAAATCAATGTATATTGTAAATGCACAAACAGTAATTTCTCCGCATTGCAAGGTGCAATTCTGAAATTTTTTGCTTTTTCCTGCTCCTCTTAGCATGATAAAGAAGATTCAAAGAGAGTGAGATGCCAGCTCCTTTCATTCAGTCAGTAGCTTCAATCATTTCTGGACGTTTTTCAATGGCAAAAATCAATGTATATTGTAAATGCACAAACAGTAATTTCTCCGCATTGCAAGGTGCAATTCTGAAATTTTTTGCTTTTTCCTGCTCCTCTTAGCATGATAAAGAAGATTCAAAGAGAGTGAGATGCCAGCTCCTTTCATTCAGTCAGTAGCTTCAAACATTTCTGGTTTATGAATAACATGATGTTTTTCAATGGCAAAAATCAATGAATTTTGTAAATGCACAAACAGCAATTTCTCCGCATTGCAAGGTGCAATTCTGAAATTTTTTGCTTTTTCCTGCTCCTCTTAGCATGATAAAGAAGATTCAAAGAGAGTGAGATGCCAGCTCCTTTCATTCAGTCAGTAGCTTCAATCATTTCTGGACGTTTTTCAATGGCAAAAATCAATGAATATTGTAAATGCACAAACAGTAATTTCTCCGCATTGCGAGGTGCAATTCTGAAATTTTTTGCTTTTTCCTGCTCCTCTTAGCATGATAAAGAAGATTCAAAGAGAGTGAGATGCCAGCTCCTTTCATTCAGTCAGTAGCTTCAATCATTTCTGGTATATGAATAACATGATGTTTTTCAATGGCAAAAATCAATGAATATTGTAAATGCACAAACAGTAATTTCTCCGCATTGCAAGGTGCAATTCTGAAATTTTTTGCTTTTTCCTGCTCCTCTTAGCATGATAAAGAAGATTCAAAGAGAGTGAGATGCCAGCTCCTTTCATTCAGTCAGTAGCTTCAATCATTTCTGGTATATGAATAACATGATGTTTTTCAATGGCAAAAATCAATGAATATTGTAAATGCACAAACAGTAATTTATTCGCATTGCAAGGTGCAATTCTGAAATTTTTTGCTTTTTCCTGCTCCTCTTAGCATGATAAAGAAGATTCAAAGAGAGTGAGATGCCAGCTCCTTTCATTCAGTCAGTAGCTTCAAACATTTCTGGTATATGAATAACATGATGTTTTTCAATGGCAAAAATCAATGAATATTGTAAATGCACAAACAGTAATTTCTCCGCATTGCAAGGTGCAATTCTGAAATTTTTTGCCTTTTCCTGCTCCTCTTAGCATGATAAAGAAGATTCAAAGAGAGTGAGATGCCAGCTCCTTTCATTCAGTCAGTAGCTTCAAACATTTCTGGTATATGAATAACATGATGTTTTTCAATGGCAAAAATCAATGAATATTGTAAATGCACAAACAGTAATTTCTCCGCATTGCAAGGTGCAATTCTGAAATTTTTTGCTTTTTCCTGCTCCTCTTAGCATGATAAAGAAGATTCAAAGAGAGTGAGATGCCAGCTCCTTTCATTCAGTCAGTAGCTTCAATCATTTCTGGACGTTTTTCAATGGCAAAAATCAATGAATATTGTAAATGCACAAACAGTAATTTCTCCGCATTGCAAGGTGCAATTCTGAAATTTTTTGCTTTTTCCTGCTCCTCTTAGCATGATAAAGAAGATTCAAAGAGAGTGAGATGCCAGCTCCTTTCATTCAGTCAGTAGCTTCAATCATTTCTGGACGTTTTTCAATGGCAAAAATCAATGAATATTGTAAATGCACAAACAGTAATTTCTCCGCATTGCAAGGTGCAATTCTGAAATTTTTTGCTTTTTCCTGCTCCTCTTAGCATGATAAAGAAGATTCAAAGAGAGTGAGATGCCAGCTCCTTTCATTCAGTCAGTAGCTTCAAACATTTCTGGTATATGAATAACATGATGTTTTTCAATGGCAAAAATCAATGAATATTGTAAATGCACAAACAGTAATTTCTCCGCATTGCAAGGTGCAATTCTGAAATTTTTTGCTTTTTCCTGCTCCTCTTAGCATGATAAAGAAGATTCAAAGAGAGTGAGATGCCAGCTCCTTTCATTCAGTCAGTAGCTTCAATCATTTCTGGACGTTTTTCAATGGCAAAAATCAATGAATATTGTAAATGCACAAACAGTAATTTCTCCGCATTGCAAGGTGCAATTCTGAAATTTTTTGCTTTTTCCTGCTCCTCTTAGCATGATAAAGAAGATTCAAAGAGAGTGAGATGCCAGCTCCTTTCATTCAGTCAGTAGCTTCAATCATTTCTGGTATATGAATAACATGATGTTTTTCAATGGCAAAAATCAATGAATATTGTAAATGCACAAACAGTAATTTCTCCGCATTGCAAGGTGCAATTCTGAAATTTTTTGCTTTTTCCTGCTCCTCTTAGCATGATAAAGAAGATTCAAAGAGAGTGAGATGCCAGCTCCTTTCATTCAGTCAGTAGCTTCAATCATTTCTGGACGTTTTTCAATGGCAAAAATCAATGAATATTGTAAATGCACAAACAGTAATTTCTCCGCATTGCAAGGTGCAATTCTGAAATTTTTTGCTTTTTCCTGCTCCTTTTAGCATGATAAAGAAGATTCAAAGAGAGTGACATGCCAGCTCCTTTCATTCAGTCAGTAGCTTCAAACATTTCTGGTATATGAAAAACATGTTTTTCAATGGCAAAAATCAATGAATATTGTAAATGCACAAACAGTAATATCTCCACATTGCATGGTGCAATTCTGAAATTTTTAGCTTTTTCCTGTTAATCCTAGCATGATAAAGATTCAAAGAGAGTGAGATGCCAGCTCCTTTCATTCAGTCAGTAGCTTCAAACATTTCTGGTATATGAAAAACATGTTTTTCAATGGCAAAAATCAATGAATATTGTAAATGCACAAACAGTAATATCTCCACATTGCAAGGTGCAATTCTGAAATTTTTTGCTTTTTCCTGCTAATCCTAGCATGATAAAGAAGATTCAAAGAGAGTGAGATGCCAGCTCCTTTCATTCAGTCAGTAGCTTCAAACATTTCTGGTATATGAAAAACATGTTTTTCAATGGCAAAAATCAATGAATATTGTAAATGCACAAACAGTAATATCTCCACATTGCACGGTGCAATTCTGAAATTTTTAGCTTTTTCCTGTTAATCCTAGCATGATAAAGAAGATTCAAAGAGAGTGAGATGCCAGCTCCTTTCATTCAGTCAGTAGCTTCAAACATTTCTGGTATATGAAAAACGTTTTTCAATGGCAAAAATCAATGAATATTGTAAATGCACAAACAGTAATATCTCCACATTGCAAGGTGCAATTCTGAAATTTTTTGCTTTTTCCTGCTAATCCTAGCATGATAAAGAAGATTCAAAGAGAGTGAGATGCCAGCTCCTTTCATTCAGTCAGTAGCTTCAAACATTTCTGGTATATGAAAAACATGTTTTTCAATGGCAAAAATCAATGAATATTGTAAATGCACAAACAGTAATATCTCCACATTGCACGGTGCAATTCTGAAATTTTTAGCTTTTTCCTGTTAATCCTAGCATGATAAAGAAGATTCAGAGAGTGAGATGCCAGCTCCTTTCATTCAGTCAGTAGCTTCAAACATTTCTGGTATATTAAAAACATGTTTTTCAATGGCAAAAATCAATGAATATTGTAAATGCACAAACAGTAATATCTCCACATTGCAAGGTGCAATTCTGAAATTTTTTGCTTTTTTCTGTTAATCCTAGCATGATAAAGAAGATTCAAAGAGAGTGAGATGCCAGCTCCTTTCATTCAGTCAGTAGCTTCAAACATTTCTGGTATATGAAAAACATGTTTTTCAATGGCAAAAATCAATGAATATTGTAAATGCACAAACAGTAATATCTCCACATTGCAAGGTGCAATTCTGAAATTTTTTGCTTTTTCCTGCTAATCCTAGCATGATAAAGAAGATTCAAAGAGAGTGAGATGCCAGCTCCTTTCATTCAGTCAGTAGCTTCAAACATTTCTGGTATATGAAAAACATGTTTTTCAATGGCAAAAATCAATGAATATTGTAAATGCACAAACAGTAATATCTCCACATTGCACGGTGCAATTCTGAAATTTTTAGCTTTTTCCTGTTAATCCTAGCATGATAAAGAAGATTCAAAGAGAGTGAGATGCCAGCTCCTTTCATTCAGTCAGTAGCTTCAAACATTTCTGGTATATGAAAAACATGTTTTTCAATGGCAAAAATCAATGAATATTGTAAATGCACAAACAGTAATATCTCCACATTGCAAGGTGCAATTCTGAAATTTTTTGCTTTTTCCTGCTAATCCTAGCATGATAAAGAAGATTCAAAGAGAGTGAGATGCCAGCTCCTTTCATTCAGTCAGTAGCTTCAAACATTTCTGGTATATGAAAAACATGTTTTTCAATGGCAAAAATCAATGAATATTGTAAATGCACAAACAGTAATATCTCCACATTGCACGGTGCAATTCTGAAATTTTTTGCTTTTTCCTGTTAATCCTAGCATGATAAAGAAGATTCAAAGAGAGTGAGATGCCAGCTCCTTTCATTCAGTCAGTAGCTTCAAACATTTCTGGTATATGAAAAACATGTTTTTCAATGGCAAAAATCAATGAATATTGTAAATGCACAAACAGTAATATCTCCACATTGCACAGTGCAATTCTGAAATTTTTAGCTTTTTCCTGTTAATCCTAGCATGATAAAGAAGATTCAAAGAGAGTGAGATGCCAGCTCCTTTCATTCAGTCAGTAGCTTCAAACATTTCTGGTATATGAAAAACATGTTTTTCAATGGCAAAAATCAATGAATATTGTAAATGCACAAACAGTAATATCTCCACATTGCACAGTGCAATTCTGAAATTTTTAGCTTTTTCCTGTTAATCCTAGCATGATAAAGAAGATTCAAAGAGAGTGAGATGCCAGCTCCTTTCATTCAGTCAGTAGCTTCAAACATTTCTGGTATATGAAAAACATGTTTTTCAATGGCAAAAATCAATGAATATTGTAAATGCACAAACAGTAATATCTCCACATTGCAAGGTGCAATTCTGAAATTTTTTGCTTTTTCCTGCTAATCCTAGCATGATAAAGAAGATTCAAAGAGAGTGAGATGCCAGCTCCTTTCATTCAGTCAGAAGCTTCAAACATTTCTGGTATATGAAAAACATGTTTTTCAATGGCAAAAATCAATGAATATTGTAAATGCACAAACAGTAATATCTCCACATTGCACGGTGCAATTCTGAAATTTTTAGCTTTTTCCTGTTAATCCTAGCATGATAAAGAAGATTCAAAGAGAGTGAGATGCCAGCTCCTTTCATTCAGTCAGTAGCTTCAAACATTTCTGGTATATGAAAAACATGTTTTTCAATGGCAAAAATCAATGAATATTGTAAATGCACAAACAGTAATATCTCCACATTGCAAGGTGCAATTCTGAAATTTTTTGCTTTTTCCTGCTAATCCTAGCATGATAAAGAAGATTCAAAGAGAGTGAGATGCCAGCTCCTTTCATTCAGTCAGTAGCTTCAAACATTTCTGGTATATGAAAAACATGTTTTTCAATGGCAAAAATCAATGAATATTGTAAATGCACAAACAGTAATATCTCCACATTGCACGGTGCAATTCTGAAATTTTTAGCTTTTTCCTGTTAATCCTAGCATGATAAAGAAGATTCAAAGAGAGTGAGATGCCAGCTCCTTTCATTCAGTCAGTAGCTTCAAACATTTCTGGTATATGAAAAACATGTTTTTCAATGGCAAAAATCAATGAATATTGTAAATGCACAAACAGTAATATCTCCACATTGCAAGGTGCAATTCTGAAATTTTTTGCTTTTTCCTGTTAATCCTAGCATGATAAAGAAGATTCAAAGAGAGTGAGATGCCAGCTCCTTTCATTCAGTCAGTAGCTTCAAACATTTCTGGTATATGAAAAACATGTTTTTCAATGGCAAAAATCAATGAATATTGTAAATGCACAAACAGTAATATCTCCACATTGCAAGGTGCAATTCTGAAATTTTTTGCTTTTTCCTGCTAATCCTAGCATGATAAAGAAGATTCAAAGAGAGTGAGATGCCAGCTCCTTTCATTCAGTCAGTAGCTTCAAACATTTCTGGTATATGAAAAACATGTTTTTCAATGGCAAAAATCAATGAATATTGTAAATGCACAAACAGTAATATCTCCACATTGCACGGTGCAATTCTGAAATTTTTAGCTTTTTCCTGTTAATCCTAGCATGATAAAGAAGATTCAAAGAGAGTGAGATGCCAGCTCCTTTCATTGTCAGTAGCTTCAAACATTTCTGGTATATGGAAAACATGTTTTTCAATGGCAAAAATCAATGAATATTGTAAATGCACAAACAGTAATATCTCCACATTGCAAGGTGCAATTCTGAAATTTTTTGCTTTTTCCTGTTAATCCTAGCATGATAAAGAAGATTCAAAGAGAGTGAGATGCCAGCTCCTTTCATTCAGTCAGTAGCTTCAAACATTTCTGGTATATGAAAAACATGTTTTTCAATGGCAAAAATCAATGAATATTGTAAGTGCACAAACAGTAATATCTCCACATTGCAAGGTGCAATTCTGAAATTTTTTGCTTTTTCCTGCTAATCCTAGCATGATAAAGAAGATTCAAAGAGAGTGAGATGCCAGCTCCTTTCATTGTCAGTAGCTTCAAACATTTCTGGTATATGAAAAACATGTTTTTCAATGGCAAAAATCAATGAATATTGTAAATGCACAAACAGTAATATCTCCACATTGCACAGTGCAATTCTGAAATTTTTAGCTTTTTCCTGTTAATCCTAGCATGATAAAGAAGATTCAAAGAGAGTGAGATGCCAGCTCCTTTCATTCAGTCAGTAGCTTCAAACATTTCTGGTATATGAAAAACATGTTTTTCAATGGCAAAAATCAATGAATATTGTAAATGCACAAACAGTAATATCTCCACATTGCAAGGTGCAATTCTGAAATTTTTTGCTTTTTCCTGCTAATCCTAGCATGATAAAGAAGATTCAAAGAGAGTGAGATGCCAGCTCCTTTCATTCAGTCAGAAGCTTCAAACATTTCTGGTATATGAAAAACATGTTTTTCAATGGCAAAAATCAATGAATATTGTAAATGCACAAACAGTAATATCTCCACATTGCACGGTGCAATTCTGAAATTTTTAGCTTTTTCCTGTTAATCCTAGCATGATAAAGAAGATTCAAAGAGAGTGAGATGCCAGCTCCTTTCATTCAGTCAGTAGCTTCAAACATTTCTGGTATATGAAAAACATGTTTTTCAATGGCAAAAATCAATGAATATTGTAAATGCACAAACAGTAATATCTCCACATTGCAAGGTGCAATTCTGAAATTTTTTGCTTTTTCCTGCTAATCCTAGCATGATAAAGAAGATTCAAAGAGAGTGAGATGCCAGCTCCTTTCATTCAGTCAGTAGCTTCAAACATTTCTGGTATATGAAAAACATGTTTTTCAATGGCAAAAATCAATGAATATTGTAAATGCACAAACAGTAATATCTCCACATTGCACAGTGCAATTCTGAAATTTTTAGCTTTTTCCTGTTAATCCTAGCATGATAAAGAAGATTCAAAGAGAGTGAGATGCCAGCTCCTTTCATTCAGTCAGTAGCTTCAAACATTTCTGGTATATGAAAAACATGTTTTTCAATGGCAAAAATCAATGAATATTGTAAATGCACAAACAGTAATATCTCCACATTGCAAGGTGCAATTCTGAAATTTTTTGCTTTTTCCTGCTAATCCTAGCATGATAAAGAAGATTCAAAGAGAGTGAGATGCCAGCTCCTTTCATTCAGTCAGAAGCTTCAAACATTTCTGGTATATGAAAAACATGTTTTTCAATGGCAAAAATCAATGAATATTGTAAATGCACAAACAGTAATATCTCCACATTGCACGGTGCAATTCTGAAATTTTTAGCTTTTTCCTGTTAATCCTAGCATGATAAAGAAGATTCAAAGAGAGTGAGATGCCAGCTCCTTTCATTCAGTCAGTAGCTTCAAACATTTCTGGTATATGAAAAACATGTTTTTCAATGGCAAAAATCAATGAATATTGTAAATGCACAAACAGTAATATCTCCACATTGCAAGGTGCAATTCTGAAATTTTTTGCTTTTTCCTGCTAATCCTAGCATGATAAAGAAGATTCAAAGAGAGTGAGATGCCAGCTCCTTTCATTCAGTCAGTAGCTTCAAACATTTCTGGTATATGAAAAACATGTTTTTCAATGGCAAAAATCAATGAATATTGTAAATGCACAAACAGTAATATCTCCACATTGCACGGTGCAATTCTGAAATTTTTAGCTTTTTCCTGTTAATCCTAGCATGATAAAGAAGATTCAAAGAGAGTGAGATGCCAGCTCCTTTCATTCAGTCAGTAGCTTCAAACATTTCTGGTATATGAAAAACATGTTTTTCAATGGCAAAAATCAATGAATATTGTAAATGCACAAACAGTAATATCTCCACATTGCAAGGTGCAATTCTGAAATTTTTTGCTTTTTCCTGTTAATCCTAGCATGATAAAGAAGATTCAAAGAGAGTGAGATGCCAGCTCCTTTCATTCAGTCAGTAGCTTCAAACATTTCTGGTATATGAAAAACATGTTTTTCAATGGCAAAAATCAATGAATATTGTAAATGCACAAACAGTAATATCTCCACATTGCAAGGTGCAATTCTGAAATTTTTTGCTTTTTCCTGCTAATCCTAGCATGATAAAGAAGATTCAAAGAGAGTGAGATGCCAGCTCCTTTCATTCAGTCAGTAGCTTCAAACATTTCTGGTATATGAAAAACATGTTTTTCAATGGCAAAAATCAATGAATATTGTAAATGCACAAACAGTAATATCTCCACATTGCAAGGTGCAATTCTGAAATTTTTTGCTTTTTCCTGCTAATCCTAGCATGATAAAGAAGATTCAAAGAGAGTGAGATGCCAGCTCCTTTCATTCAGTCAGTAGCTTCAAACATTTCTGGTATATGAAAAACATGTTTTTCAATGGCAAAAATCAATGAATATTGTAAATGCACAAACAGTAATATCTCCACATTGCAAGGTGCAATTCTGAAATTTTTTGCTTTTTCCTGTTAATCCTAGCATGATAAAGAAGATTCAAAGAGAGTGAGATGCCAGCTCCTTTCATTCAGTCAGTAGCTTCAAACATTTCTGGTATATGAAAAACATGTTTTTCAATGGCAAAAATCAATGAATATTGTAAATGCACAAACAGTAATATCTCCACATTGCAAGGTGCAATTCTGAAATTTTTTGCTTTTTCCTGCTAATCCTAGCATGATAAAGAAGATTCAAAGAGAGTGAGATGCCAGCTCCTTTCATTCAGTCAGTAGCTTCAAACATTTCTGGTATATGAAAAACATGTTTTTCAATGGCAAAAATCAATGAATATTGTAAATGCACAAACAGTAATATCTCCACATTGCAAGGTGCAATTCTGAAATTTTTTGCTTTTTCCTGCTAATCCTAGCATGATAAAGAAGATTCAAAGAGAGTGAGATGCCAGCTCCTTTCATTCAGTCAGTAGCTTCAAACATTTCTGGTATATGAAAAACATGTTTTTCAATGGCAAAAATCAATGAATATTGTAAATGCACAAACAGTAATATCTCCACATTGCAAGGTGCAATTCTGAAATTTTTTGCTTTTTCCTGCTAATCCTAGCATGATAAAGAAGATTCAAAGAGAGTGAGATGCCAGCTCCTTTCATTCAGTCAGTAGCTTCAAACATTTCTGGTATATGAAAAACATGTTTTTCAATGGCAAAAATCAATGAATATTGTAAACGCACAAACAGTAATATCTCCACATTGCACGGTGCAATTCTGAAATTTTTAGCTTTTTCCTGTTAATCCTAGCATGATAAAGAAGATTCAAAGAGAGTGAGATGCCAGCTCCTTTCATTGTCAGTAGCTTCAAACATTTCTGGTATATGGAAAACATGTTTTTCAATGGCAAAAATCAATGAATATTGTAAATGCACAAACAGTAATATCTCCACATTGCAAGGTGCAATTCTGAAATTTTTTGCTTTTTCCTGTTAATCCTAGCATGATAAAGAAGATTCAAAGAGTGAGATGCCAGCTCCTTTCATTCAGTCAGTAGCTTCAAACATTTCTGGTATATGAAAAACATGTTTTTCAATGGCAAAAATCAATGAATATTGTAAGTGCACAAACAGTAATATCTCCACATTGCAAGGTGCAATTCTGAAATTTTTTGCTTTTTCCTGCTAATCCTAGCATGATAAAGAAGATTCAAAGAGAGTGAGATGCCAGCTCCTTTCATTCAGTCAGTAGCTTCAAACATTTCTGGTATATGAAAAACATGTTTTTCAATGGCAAAAATCAATGAATATTGTAAATGCACAAACAGTAATATCTCCACATTGCACAGTGCAATTCTGAAATTTTTAGCTTTTTCCTGTTAATCCTAGCATGATAAAGAAGATTCAAAGAGAGTGAGATGCCAGCTCCTTTCATTCAGTCAGTAGCTTCAAACATTTCTGGTATATGAAAAACATGTTTTTCAATGGCAAAAATCAATGAATATTGTAAATGCACAAACAGTAATATCTCCACATTGCAAGGTGCAATTCTGAAATTTTTTGCTTTTTCCTGCTAATCCTAGCATGATAAAGAAGATTCAAAGAGAGTGAGATGCCAGCTCCTTTCATTCAGTCAGAAGCTTCAAACATTTCTGGTATATGAAAAACATGTTTTTCAATGGCAAAAATCAATGAATATTGTAAATGCACAAACAGTAATATCTCCACATTGCACGGTGCAATTCTGAAATTTTTAGCTTTTTCCTGTTAATCCTAGCATGATAAAGAAGATTCAAAGAGAGTGAGATGCCAGCTCCTTTCATTCAGTCAGTAGCTTCAAACATTTCTGGTATATGAAAAACATGTTTTTCAATGGCAAAAATCAATGAATATTGTAAATGCACAAACAGTAATATCTCCACATTGCAAGGTGCAATTCTGAAATTTTTTGCTTTTTCCTGCTAATCCTAGCATGATAAAGAAGATTCAAAGAGAGTGAGATGCCAGCTCCTTTCATTCAGTCAGTAGCTTCAAACATTTCTGGTATATGAAAAACATGTTTTTCAATGGCAAAAATCAATGAATATTGTAAATGCACAAACAGTAATATCTCCACATTGCACAGTGCAATTCTGAAATTTTTAGCTTTTTCCTGTTAATCCTAGCATGATAAAGAAGATTCAAAGAGAGTGAGATGCCAGCTCCTTTCATTCAGTCAGTAGCTTCAAACATTTCTGGTATATGAAAAACATGTTTTTCAATGGCAAAAATCAATGAATATTGTAAATGCACAAACAGTAATATCTCCACATTGCAAGGTGCAATTCTGAAATTTTTTGCTTTTTCCTGCTAATCCTAGCATGATAAAGAAGATTCAAAGAGAGTGAGATGCCAGCTCCTTTCATTCAGTCAGAAGCTTCAAACATTTCTGGTATATGAAAAACATGTTTTTCAATGGCAAAAATCAATGAATATTGTAAATGCACAAACAGTAATATCTCCACATTGCACGGTGCAATTCTGAAATTTTTAGCTTTTTCCTGTTAATCCTAGCATGATAAAGAAGATTCAAAGAGAGTGAGATGCCAGCTCCTTTCATTGTCAGTAGCTTCAAACATTTCTGGTATATGAAAAACATGTTTTTCAATGGCAAAAATCAATGAATATTGTAAATGCACAAACAGTAATATCTCCACATTGCAAGGTGCAATTCTGAAATTTTTTGCTTTTTCCTGCTAATCCTAGCATGATAAAGAAGATTCAAAGAGAGTGAGATGCCAGCTCCTTTCATTCAGTCAGTAGCTTCAAACATTTCTGGTATATGAAAAACATGTTTTTCAATGGCAAAAATCAATGAATATTGTAAATGCACAAACAGTAATATCTCCACATTGCACGGTGCAATTCTGAAATTTTTAGCTTTTTCCTGTTAATCCTAGCATGATAAAGAAGATTCAAAGAGAGTGAGATGCCAGCTCCTTTCATTCAGTCAGTAGCTTCAAACATTTCTGGTATATGAAAAACATGTTTTTCAATGGCAAAAATCAATGAATATTGTAAATGCACAAACAGTAATATCTCCACATTGCAAGGTGCAATTCTGAAATTTTTTGCTTTTTCCTGTTAATCCTAGCATGATAAAGAAGATTCAAAGAGAGTGAGATGCCAGCTCCTTTCATTCAGTCAGTAGCTTCAAACATTTCTGGTATATGAAAAACATGTTTTTCAATGGCAAAAATCAATGAATATTGTAAATGCACAAACAGTAATATCTCCACATTGCAAGGTGCAATTCTGAAATTTTTTGCTTTTTCCTGCTAATCCTAGCATGATAAAGAAGATTCAAAGAGAGTGAGATGCCAGCTCCTTTCATTCAGTCAGTAGCTTCAAACATTTCTGGTATATGAAAAACATGTTTTTCAATGGCAAAAATCAATGAATATTGTAAATGCACAAACAGTAATATCTCCACATTGCAAGGTGCAATTCTGAAATTTTTTGCTTTTTCCTGCTAATCCTAGCATGATAAAGAAGATTCAAAGAGAGTGAGATGCCAGCTCCTTTCATTCAGTCAGTAGCTTCAAACATTTCTGGTATATGAAAAACATGTTTTTCAATGGCAAAAATCAATGAATATTGTAAATGCACAAACAGTAATATCTCCACATTGCAAGGTGCAATTCTGAAATTTTTTGCTTTTTCCTGCTAATCCTAGCATGATAAAGAAGATTCAAAGAGAGTGAGATGCCAGCTCCTTTCATTCAGTCAGTAGCTTCAAACATTTCTGGTATATGAAAAACATGTTTTTCAATGGCAAAAATCAATGAATATTGTAAATGCACAAACAGTAATATCTCCACATTGCACGGTGCAATTCTGAAATTTTTAGCTTTTTCCTGTTAATCCTAGCATGATAAAGAAGATTCAAAGAGAGTCAGATGCCAGCTCCTTTCATTCAGTCAGTAGCTTCAAACATTTCTGGTATATGAAAAACATGTTTTTCAATGGCAAAAATCAATGAATATTGTAAATGCACAAACAGTAATATCTCCACATTGCAAGGTGCAATTCTGAAATTTTTTGCTTTTTCCTGCTAATCCTAGCATGATAAAGAAGATTCAAAGAGAGTGAGATGCCAGCTCCTTTCATTCAGTCAGTAGCTTCAAACATTTCTGGTATATGAAAAACATGTTTTTCAATGGCAAAAATCAATGAATATTGTAAATGCACAAACAGTAATATCTCCACATTGCATGGTGCAATTCTGAAATTTTTAGCTTTTTCCTGTTAATCCTAGCATGATGATTCAAAGAGAGTGAGATGCCAGCTCCTTTCATTCAGTCAGTAGCTTCAAACATTTCTGGTATATGAAAAACATGTTTTTCAATGGCAAAAATCAATGAATATTATAAATGCACAAACAGTAATATCTCCACATTGCAAGGTGCAATTCTGAAATTTTTTGCTTTTTCCTGCTAATCCTAGCATGATAAAGAAGATTCAAAGAGAGTGAGATGCCAGCTCCTTTCATTCAGTCAGTAGCTTCAAACATTTCTGGTATATGAAAAACGTTTTTCAATGGCAAAAATCAATGAATATTGTAAATGCACAAACAGTAATATCTCCACATTGCACGGTGCAATTCTGAAATTTTTAGCTTTTTCCTGTTAATCCTAGCATGATAAAGAAGATTCAAAGAGAGTGAGATGCCAGCTCCTTTCATTCAGTCAGTAGCTTCAAACATTTCTGGTATATGAAAAACGTTTTTCAATGGCAAAAATCAATGAATATTGTAAATGCACAAACAGTAATATCTCCACATTGCAAGGTGCAATTCTGAAATTTTTTGCTTTTTCCTGCTAATCCTAGCATGATAAAGAAGATTCAAAGAGAGTGAGATGCCAGCTCCTTTCATTCAGTCAGTAGCTTCAAACATTTCTGGTATATGAAAAACATGTTTTTCAATGGCAAAAATCAATGAATATTGTAAATGCACAAACAGTAATATCTCCACATTGCACGGTGCAATTCTGAAATTTTTAGCTTTTTCCTGTTAATCCTAGCATGATAAAGAAGATTCAAAGAGAGTGAGATGCCAGCTCCTTTCATTCAGTCAGTAGCTTCAAACATTTCTGGTATATTAAAAACATGTTTTTCAATGGCAAAAATCAATGAATATTGTAAATGCACAAACAGTAATATCTCCACATTGCAAGGTGCAATTCTGAAATTTTTTGCTTTTTCCTGTTAATCCTAGCATGATAAAGAAGATTCAAAGAGAGTGAGATGCCAGCTCCTTTCATTCAGTCAGTAGCTTCAAACATTTCTGGTATATGAAAAACATGTTTTTCAATGGCAAAAATCAATGAATATTGTAAATGCACAAACAGTAATATCTCCACATTGCAAGGTGCAATTCTGAAATTTTTTGCTTTTTCCTGCTAATCCTAGCATGATAAAGAAGATTCAAAGAGAGTGAGATGCCAGCTCCTTTCATTCAGTCAGTAGCTTCAAACATTTCTGGTATATGAAAAACATGTTTTTCAATGGCAAAAATCAATGAATATTGTAAATGCACAAACAGTAATATCTCCACATTGCACGGTGCAATTCTGAAATTTTTAGCTTTTTCCTGTTAATCCTAGCATGATAAAGAAGATTCAAAGAGAGTGAGATGCCAGCTCCTTTCATTCAGTCAGTAGCTTCAAACATTTCTGGTATATGAAAAACATGTTTTTCAATGGCAAAAATCAATGAATATTGTAAATGCACAAACAGTAATATCTCCACATTGCAAGGTGCAATTCTGAAATTTTTTGCTTTTTCCTGCTAATCCTAGCATGATAAAGAAGATTCAAAGAGAGTGAGATGCCAGCTCCTTTCATTCAGTCAGTAGCTTCAAACATTTCTGGTATATGAAAAACATGTTTTTCAATGGCAAAAATCAATGAATATTGTAAATGCACAAACAGTAATATCTCCACATTGCACGGTGCAATTCTGAAATTTTTAGCTTTTTCCTGTTAATCCTAGCATGATAAAGAAGATTCAAAGAGAGTGAGATGCCAGCTCCTTTCATTCAGTCAGTAGCTTCAAACATTTCTGGTATATGAAAAACATGTTTTTCAATGGCAAAAATCAATGAATATTGTAAATGCACAAACAGTAATATCTCCACATTGCACGGTGCAATTCTGAAATTTTTTGCTTTTTCCTGTTAATCCTAGCATGATAAAGAAGATTCAAAGAGAGTGAGATGCCAGCTCCTTTCATTCAGTCAGTAGCTTCAAACATTTCTGGTATATGAAAAACATGTTTTTCAATGGCAAAAATCAATGAATATTGTAAATGCACAAACAGTAATATCTCCACATTGCAAGGTGCAATTCTGAAATTTTTTGCTTTTTCCTGTTAATCCTAGCATGATAAAGAAGATTCAAAGAGAGTGAGATGCCAGCTCCTTTCATTCAGTCAGTAGCTTCAAACATTTCTGGTATATGAAAAATGTTTTACAATGGCAAAAATCAATGAATATTGTAAATGCACAAACAGTAATATCTCCACATTGCACGGTGCAATTCTGAAATTTTTAGCTTTTTCCTGTTAATCCTAGCATGATAAAGAAGATTCAAAGAGAGTGAGATGCCAGCTCCTTTCATTCAGTCAGTAGCTTCAAACATTTCTGGTATATTAAAAACATGTTTTTCAATGGCAAAAATCAATGAATATTGTAAATGCACAAACAGTAATATCTCCACATTGCAAGGTGCAATTCTGAAATTTTTTGCTTTTTCCTGTTAATCCTAGCATGATAAAGAAGATTCAAAGAGAGTGAGATGCCAGCTCCTTTCATTCAGTCAGTAGCTTCAAACATTTCTGGTATATGAAAAACATGTTTTTCAATGGCAAAAATCAATGAATATTGTAAATGCACAAACAGTAATATCTCCACATTGCAAGGTGCAATTCTGAAATTTTTTGCTTTTTCCTGCTAATCCTAGCATGATAAAGAAGATTCAAAGAGAGTGAGATGCCAGCTCCTTTCATTCAGTCAGTAGCTTCAAACATTTCTGGTATATGAAAAACATGTTTTTCAATGGCAAAAATCAATGAATATTGTAAATGCACAAACAGTAATATCTCCACATTGCACGGTGCAATTCTGAAATTTTTAGCTTTTTCCTGTTAATCCTAGCATGATAAAGAAGATTCAAAGAGAGTGAGATGCCAGCTCCTTTCATTCAGTCAGTAGCTTCAAACATTTCTGGTATATGAAAAACATGTTTTTCAATGGCAAAAATCAATGAATATTGTAAATGCACAAACAGTAATATCTCCACATTGCAAGGTGCAATTCTGAAATTTTTTGCTTTTTCCTGCTAATCCTAGCATGATAAAGAAGATTCAAAGAGAGTGAGATGCCAGCTCCTTTCATTCAGTCAGTAGCTTCAAACATTTCTGGTATATGAAAAACATGTTTTTCAATGGCAAAAATCAATGAATATTGTAAATGCACAAACAGTAATATCTCCACATTGCACGGTGCAATTCTGAAATTTTTAGCTTTTTCCTGTTAATCCTAGCATGATAAAGAAGATTCAAAGAGAGTGAGATGCCAGCTCCTTTCATTCAGTCAGTAGCTTCAAACATTTCTGGTATATGAAAAACATGTTTTTCAATGGCAAAAATCAATGAATATTGTAAATGCACAAACAGTAATATCTCCACATTGCACGGTGCAATTCTGAAATTTTTAGCTTTTTCCTGTTAATCCTAGCATGATAAAGAAGATTCAAAGAGAGTGAGATGCCAGCTCCTTTCATTCAGTCAGTAGCTTCAAACATTTCTGGTATATGAAAAACATGTTTTTCAATGGCAAAAATCAATGAATATTGTAAATGCACAAACAGTAATATCTCCACATTGCAAGGTGCAATTCTGAAATTTTTTGCTTTTTCCTGCTAATCCTAGCATGATAAAGAAGATTCAAAGAGAGTGAGATGCCAGCTCCTTTCATTCAGTCAGTAGCTTCAAACATTTCTGGTATATGAAAAACATGTTTTTCAATGGCAAAAATCAATGAATATTATAAATGCACAAACAGTAATATCTCCACATTGCAAGGTGCAATTCTGAAATTTTTTGCTTTTTCCTGCTAATCCTAGCATGATAAAGAAGATTCAAAGAGAGTGAGATGCCAGCTCCTTTCATTCAGTCAGTAGCTTCAAACATTTCTGGTATATGAAAAACGTTTTTCAATGGCAAAAATCAATGAATATTGTAAATGCACAAACAGTAATATCTCCACATTGCACGGTGCAATTCTGAAATTTTTAGCTTTTTCCTGTTAATCCTAGCATGATAAAGAAGATTCAAAGAGAGTGAGATGCCAGCTCCTTTCATTCAGTCAGTAGCTTCAAACATTTCTGGTATATGAAAAACGTTTTTCAATGGCAAAAATCAATGAATATTGTAAATGCACAAACAGTAATATCTCCACATTGCAAGGTGCAATTCTGAAATTTTTTGCTTTTTCCTGCTAATCCTAGCATGATAAAGAAGATTCAAAGAGAGTGAGATGCCAGCTCCTTTCATTCAGTCAGTAGCTTCAAACATTTCTGGTATATGAAAAACATGTTTTTCAATGGCAAAAATCAATGAATATTGTAAATGCACAAACAGTAATATCTCCACATTGCACGGTGCAATTCTGAAATTTTTAGCTTTTTCCTGTTAATCCTAGCATGATAAAGAAGATTCAAAGAGAGTGAGATGCCAGCTCCTTTCATTCAGTCAGTAGCTTCAAACATTTCTGGTATATTAAAAACATGTTTTTCAATGGCAAAAATCAATGAATATTGTAAATGCACAAACAGTAATATCTCCACATTGCAAGGTGCAATTCTGAAATTTTTTGCTTTTTCCTGTTAATCCTAGCATGATAAAGAAGATTCAAAGAGAGTGAGATGCCAGCTCCTTTCATTCAGTCAGTAGCTTCAAACATTTCTGGTATATGAAAAACATGTTTTTCAATGGCAAAAATCAATGAATATTGTAAATGCACAAACAGTAATATCTCCACATTGCAAGGTGCAATTCTGAAATTTTTTGCTTTTTCCTGCTAATCCTAGCATGATAAAGAAGATTCAAAGAGAGTGAGATGCCAGCTCCTTTCATTCAGTCAGTAGCTTCAAACATTTCTGGTATATGAAAAACTTGTTTTTCAATGGCAAAAATCAATGAATATTGTAAATGCACAAACAGTAATATCTCCACATTGCACGGTGCAATTCTGAAATTTTTAGCTTTTTCCTGTTAATCCTAGCATGATAAAGAAGATTCAAAGAGAGTGAGATGCCAGCTCCTTTCATTCAGTCAGTAGCTTCAAACATTTCTGGTATATGAAAAACATGTTTTTCAATGGCAAAAATCAATGAATATTGTAAATGCACAAACAGTAATATCTCCACATTGCACGGTGCAATTCTGAAATTTTTAGCTTTTTCCTGTTAATCCTAGCATGATAAAGAAGATTCAAAGAGAGTGAGATGCCAGCTCCTTTCATTCAGTCAGTAGCTTCAAACATTTCTGGTATATTAAAAACATGTTTTTCAATGGCAAAAATCAATGAATATTGTAAATGCACAAACAGTAATATCTCCACATTGCAAGGTGCAATTCTGAAATTTTTTGCTTTTTCCTGTTAATCCTAGCATGATAAAGAAGATTCAAAGAGAGTGAGATGCCAGCTCCTTTCATTCAGTCAGTAGCTTCAAACATTTCTGGTATATGAAAAACATGTTTTTCAATGGCAAAAATCAATGAATATTGTAAATGCACAAACAGTAATATCTCCACATTGCAAGGTGCAATTCTGAAATTTTTTGCTTTTTCCTGCTAATCCTAGCATGATAAAGAAGATTCAAAGAGAGTGAGATGCCAGCTCCTTTCATTCAGTCAGTAGCTTCAAACATTTCTGGTATATGAAAAACATGTTTTTCAATGGCAAAAATCAATGAATATTGTAAATGCACAAACAGTAATATCTCCACATTGCACGGTGCAATTCTGAAATTTTTAGCTTTTTCCTGTTAATCCTAGCATGATAAAGAAGATTCAAAGAGAGTGAGATGCCAGCTCCTTTCATTCAGTCAGTAGCTTCAAACATTTCTGGTATATGAAAAACATGTTTTTCAATGGCAAAAATCAATGAATATTGTAAATGCACAAACAGTAATATCTCCACATTGCAAGGTGCAATTCTGAAATTTTTTGCTTTTTCCTGCTAATCCTAGCATGATAAAGAAGATTCAAAGAGAGTGAGATGCCAGCTCCTTTCATTCAGTCAGTAGCTTCAAACATTTCTGGTATATGAAAAACATGTTTTTCAATGGCAAAAATCAATGAATATTGTAAATGCACAAACAGTAATATCTCCACATTGCACGGTGCAATTCTGAAATTTTTAGCTTTTTCCTGTTAATCCTAGCATGATAAAGAAGATTCAAAGAGAGTGAGATGCCAGCTCCTTTCATTCAGTCAGTAGCTTCAAACATTTCTGGTATATGAAAAACATGTTTTTCAATGGCAAAAATCAATGAATATTGTAAATGCACAAACAGTAATATCTCCACATTGCACGGTGCAATTCTGAAATTTTTTGCTTTTTCCTGTTAATCCTAGCATGATAAAGAAGATTCAAAGAGAGTGAGATGCCAGCTCCTTTCATTCAGTCAGTAGCTTCAAACATTTCTGGTATATGAAAAACATGTTTTTCAATGGCAAAAATCAATGAATATTGTAAATGCACAAACAGTAATATCTCCACATTGCAAGGTGCAATTCTGAAATTTTTTGCTTTTTCCTGTTAATCCTAGCATGATAAAGAAGATTCAAAGAGAGTGAGATGCCAGCTCCTTTCATTCAGTCAGTAGCTTCAAACATTTCTGGTATATGAAAAACGTTTTACAATGGCAAAAATCAATGAATATTGTAAATGCACAAACAGTAATATCTCCACATTGCACGGTGCAATTCTGAAATTTTTAGCTTTTTCCTGTTAATCCTAGCATGATAAAGAAGATTCAAAGAGAGTGAGATGCCAGCTCCTTTCATTCAGTCAGTAGCTTCAAACATTTCTGGTATATTAAAAACATGTTTTTCAATGGCAAAAATCAATGAATATTGTAAATGCACAAACAGTAATATCTCCACATTGCAAGGTGCAATTCTGAAATTTTTTGCTTTTTCCTGTTAATCCTAGCATGATAAAGAAGATTCAAAGAGAGTGAGATGCCAGCTCCTTTCATTCAGTCAGTAGCTTCAAACATTTCTGGTATATGAAAAACATGTTTTTCAATGGCAAAAATCAATGAATATTGTAAATGCACAAACAGTAATATCTCCACATTGCAAGGTGCAATTCTGAAATTTTTTGCTTTTTCCTGCTAATCCTAGCATGATAAAGAAGATTCAAAGAGAGTGAGATGCCAGCTCCTTTCATTCAGTCAGTAGCTTCAAACATTTCTGGTATATGAAAAACATGTTTTTCAATGGCAAAAATCAATGAATATTGTAAATGCACAAACAGTAATATCTCCACATTGCACGGTGCAATTCTGAAATTTTTAGCTTTTTCCTGTTAATCCTAGCATGATAAAGAAGATTCAAAGAGAGTGAGATGCCAGCTCCTTTCATTCAGTCAGTAGCTTCAAACATTTCTGGTATATGAAAAACATGTTTTTCAATGGCAAAAATCAATGAATATTGTAAATGCACAAACAGTAATATCTCCACATTGCAAGGTGCAATTCTGAAATTTTTTGCTTTTTCCTGCTAATCCTAGCATGATAAAGAAGATTCAAAGAGAGTGAGATGCCAGCTCCTTTCATTCAGTCAGTAGCTTCAAACATTTCTGGTATATGAAAAACATGTTTTTCAATGGCAAAAATCAATGAATATTGTAAATGCACAAACAGTAATATCTCCACATTGCACGGTGCAATTCTGAAATTTTTAGCTTTTTCCTGTTAATCCTAGCATGATAAAGAAGATTCAAAGAGAGTGAGATGCCAGCTCCTTTCATTCAGTCAGTAGCTTCAAACATTTCTGGTATATGAAAAACATGTTTTTCAATGGCAAAAATCAATGAATATTGTAAATGCACAAACAGTAATATCTCCACATTGCACGGTGCAATTCTGAAATTTTTAGCTTTTTCCTGTTAATCCTAGCATGATAAAGAAGATTCAAAGAGAGTGAGATGCCAGCTCCTTTCATTCAGTCAGTAGCTTCAAACATTTCTGGTATATGAAAAACATGTTTTTCAATGGCAAAAATCAATGAATATTGTAAATGCACAAACAGTAATATCTCCACATTGCAAGGTGCAATTCTGAAATTTTTTGCTTTTTCCTGCTAATCCTAGCATGATAAAGAAGATTCAAAGAGAGTGAGATGCCAGCTCCTTTCATTCAGTCAGTAGCTTCAAACATTTCTGGTATATGAAAAACATGTTTTTCAATGGCAAAAATCAATGAATATTGTAAATGCACAAACAGTAATATCTCCACATTGCAAGGTGCAATTCTGAAATTTTTTGCTTTTTCCTGCTAATCCTAGCATGATAAAGAAGATTCAAAGAGAGTGAGATGCCAGCTCCTTTCATTCAGTCAGTAGCTTCAAACATTTCTGGTATATGAAAAACGTTTTTCAATGGCAAAAATCAATGAATATTGTAAATGCACAAACAGTAATATCTCCACATTGCACGGTGCAATTCTGAAATTTTTAGCTTTTTCCTGTTAATCCTAGCATGATAAAGAAGATTCAAAGAGAGTGAGATGCCAGCTCCTTTCATTCAGTCAGTAGCTTCAAACATTTCTGGTATATGAAAAACGTTTTTCAATGGCAAAAATCAATGAATATTGTAAATGCACAAACAGTAATATCTCCACATTGCAAGGTGCAATTCTGAAATTTTTTGCTTTTTCCTGCTAATCCTAGCATGATAAAGAAGATTCAAAGAGAGTGAGATGCCAGCTCCTTTCATTCAGTCAGTAGCTTCAAACATTTCTGGTATATGAAAAACATGTTTTTCAATGGCAAAAATCAATGAATATTGTAAATGCACAAACAGTAATATCTCCACATTGCACGGTGCAATTCTGAAATTTTTAGCTTTTTCCTGTTAATCCTAGCATGATAAAGAAGATTCAAAGAGAGTGAGATGGTTAGAGCGAAATCCTCCCAACGCTTTTCATTTTCAAACCCATCAGAAGATGCTGTCAATACTGTCAGTCCACTTAAGTCCAGATCACCTCATAGAAATCCGGAAGACAGACAGAGTTCTAAAATAAGCTCTCCCACCAAAGAATCTTCTAAAAGTCTATTATCTCCAAAACCACAGAGAATTCCTGGTGCTAAACCTGCCCCTTCTACCGTAGTTAAAGAAAAAAAAGTGGAAGAGATGGATATTTCCATCTCATCAAAGAGAAGGGACCCAGGAGCCTGGAGCAACAAGTATTCTTCACTGGCTACGAGTTCGGAGGAGGAATCCTCGGACACGTCTCCTAATCCTAGTCCAGATAAGAGACGTGCTAAAAAGGACTTTTCCCCTTCGTCCCCAGACCCTACGCTTAGTGTCCCGGTCAAAATGCCCATTTCACAAGAGTTGGGAAATACCGACCTTGGTTCATATCTGGACAATCTTTTAAAGACAATTGACAGAAATATGAAACTGGGCTTCGAGAAACAGGTAGACACCATGAAATCTACTTTGGAAGCTTTTGGTCTTAAATTGGAGGAAAACACTAAAAGACTTGAAACGGTGGAGGGAAGGGTAGAGTCTGTCTCTTCTGATAATCTAGAAATTAAATCTGAGCTTAAAAGACTCAGATTAAAAGTTGCGGATTTGGAGGATAGGAGTAGGAGAAATAATTTGAAAATTAGAGGCATATCTGAGGATGTTTCTCCCTCAGATGTCTTGGCTTTTGTCAAAGACTTATTTCACAAGACAATCCCATCCCTCTCTGAGCAGGATCTTATTATCGATAGGGCCCATCGCCTATTTCGTCCGACCTCCATCTCCTCGGATCTTCCTAGGGATGTAATAGTTAGGTTACATTTTTTCTCGACCAAAGAGAAAATCTTGAATTATATTAGGGAAAACAGGACTTTTCCAGAGCCTTTTTCGCACCTAAAAATCTTCTCAGATTTTTCCAAAGAAACCATGGATACAAGAAGGTCATACAAACTGACCACAGATAGACTGAGGGATATGAATATCCCGTATAGGTGGGGCTTTCCAGTAAAGTTGCTGATTTTCTTTAACCGGAAAACATTCACTCTTACAGATCCTGATGAAGGCCCTAAATTTTTTGATTTTATAAAAGACATTCCCTACAAAGTTACAAAGGCACCCCACCGCAGAAATGATAAACACTACTCCCTCGGGAGTCCCCTTTAAAAATAAACTCATTTTATCACCTCACCTAACATGCTATAATAAATTTATCATTCTTCTTTACATTTAGCCTTCATGGTTTGTCCACATTATTTTT